>NW_004443954.1:19457386-19483119 GCF_000243295.1 Trichechus manatus latirostris | reverse complement strand
TATATATATGTATATATATATATACATATATATATATAAAATTCAGATTTATATATATTTAAAGACCTTATGAGAACAAAGAAGGGCAAGTATATATTTATACAGGATATAGGATTAAAAACGTATCTTTATCTTATCTGGTTCTCTTCATTTCTTCCTGTGGATTCAAGTCACCATCTGGTATCGTTTTCTTATTCCAATGCAGCTTCATTTTCACTCAACTTTTTTGTGCTTTTATTGTGAAATCTAGTACATTTATGGAGCTCTGATGGTGCAGTGGTGAAGAGCTCAGCGGCTAACCAAAAGGTCATCTGTTCAAATCCACCAGATGCACCTTGGAAACCCTATGGGGTAGTTCTATTCTGTCCTACAGGATCACTATGAGTTGGAATCGACTGCATGGCTGCAGATTTGGTTTGTTTGTTTAGTACATTTGTTAGTTTGATAGTCTGAGCAATGCAATTTTATAAATATTGTGCTATGCAATTGCTTCTTAAATCAGTTCAGAGAAGAAAGGAGAAGAAACATACAATTACAAAGTAGTCTTTTATAATTTCCTACAGAATTACCTTTACTGGCACCACTTATTTTGTGTGGGTTTGAATAAATGTCCAGTGTTACTTGTTTTCAGTGTCAAGAACTTCCTTTAATTTTTTTTTTCTCAAAATTAGTCTGCTAGCAATGGATTTTCTCAGATTTTGTTTATCTGGGAATATCTTTATTTTGTTTATATTTTTGAATGTAGTTTTATTGGATATAAGATTCTTGGTAGAAAGTTTTTCTTTTTTTGTTTTTAATTCCAGCACTTTGAATATGCCATTCCACTGTTTTTTGGCCTCAACTGTTTCTGATGACAAATCTGAATCAGCTGATGATTTTCTTGGGGCTCCCTTGTACACAATGAGGTGTTTTTGGTTTGTTTGTTTATTTTGTTTTGAACTGCTATCTAGATTTTTTCTTTGCCTTTCAACGTTTTTACTATTATGTGTCTTGTGTGATTCTCTTTGTGTTTATACTACTGGTAATTCACTTAGCTTCTTAAATGTGAAGATTAAAGTTTTTCATCAATTTGGAAAATTTTAAGCCATTATTTCCTCAGATGTTTTCTCTGATTCTCTCTCTCCTTTCCTTATTATATTTATTATCCATGTTAGTGTGCTTAATGGTATTCCACATTTCTCTGAGTCTCTCTTCATTTTTCTTCATTCTTTTTTTCTCTGTCCTTGAGATTATACCATTTCTATTTACCTTTAAGGTCACTGAATTCTTTCTTCTGCCAGCTAAACTATACTATCTAGTCTCTCTAGTGAATTTTTCATTTCAATCAACTATATATTTCAACTCCAGAATTTCAATTTGATCCTTATTTTTATAAATTCTATCATTTTATTGGCATTGTCTTTTGATGAGACATTGTCACCATTTTTGTTGCTGTTGTTATATACCATCAAGTTGATATTGACTCATAGTGACCCTATAGGACAGAGTAGAACTGCCCTATAAGGTTTTCTAGGCTGTAATCTTTACAGGAGTAGATTGCCAGGTATTTTCTCCTGTGGAGCAGCTGGTGAATTCGAACTGCTGATTTTTCAGTTAGCAGCCAAGTACTTAACCATTGAGTCACCAGGGCTTCTTGATCTTCCTTAGTACATTGGGTATGGTTTTATTTAGTTCTTTCAACATATTTGTAGTAAAGGCTTTGAAGGGTTTTTTTGGCTAAGTCCATAATTTGGGCTTCCTCAAAGAAGATGCTATTACTTGTTTTCTCCCCCTATTTGGGGCCTAGTTTCTATGGTTTCTCGTTTCTTTGCATTTCTCATATTTTTTTTCTTGAAAACTGAACGTTTTAGATAATCTATTATAGCAGCTCTGAATTCTGATCCTTCCCCACCCTAGCCTTGTTTTTATTGCTGTTTGCTTGTTTATTTGTTAGTGACTTGGCTATGCTAGGTCAGTGAACACTATTTCCCTGCAATGTGCAGCCTCTGATATTGCTCCTCAGAAGCACAACCTTGGGCATCGGTACAGTCTCCCTGACCTACAGGATGACTGTTGCTTTATCTAGGTTCTCTTTGACTACCTCTGTATCTGATTTCCTAGTTAAGCTTCTGAATGGTCTGTTTCTGTTTATATCACACCTAGTGGTTAATCTTCACTAATTGGCTAGCTAATTGCTCTATGTTTATGACAATACCCTGGGGCATAAATTACCCCATATTCTGATTCAGTTAAAATCTGCCCCTCTGAAGGGCAGGGTGTTGTTCATCTGGGAGCTTGTTCTAATCCCAGGAAGGCTCTTCTTAGCGTTCTCTTTTACTCTCTGTTAAACTTATGGCTAGTCTCCTATGTTTCTTTTTGCTGGAAGTATCATGGAGCTACCAGTCTGTCTTTAATTTCTCACCATCAAGATTGCAATTGTTTTTACAATACACAGTAATAAAATTGGTAGACCAAGATTTACTCTCAGCTGAAATTTTACTTCCTCCACACCCTGTGCAATACTTGACAGCACGGTATGACTTTCTCTCAAAATGTTTTTAATAATAAATTCCAACTTATTGACATGATTATTTGCTCAACATCTTCCTCCCCCACTGAACTAAAAACTCCAGGAGGTTAGAACCTGCGCTTTGTTCTCCACTGATCACTGGATGAAAAACATAGGAATCAAATCGACTACATCTGTGGAAAGAAACAATGGAAAAGCTCAATATTATCAGTCAAAACAAGGCCAGAGGTTGATTATGGAACAGACCATCAATTGCTCATATACAAGTTCAAATTGAAGCTGAAGAAAATTAAAACAAGTCCACAAGAGCCAAAATATAATCTTGAGTCTATCCCACCTGAATCTGAACATCATCTCAAGAACAGATTTGACACATTGAACATTAATGACCAAAGACCAGAATAATTGTGGAATGACATCAAAGACATCATACATGAAGAAAACAAGAGGTCATTAAAAAGACAGGAAAGAAAGAAAAGACCACAATGGATGTCAGAAGAGATTCTGCAACTTGCTCTTGAATGTACAGTAGCTAAAGCAAAAGGAAGAAATGAAGTAACAGAGCTGAACAGAAGATTTCAAAGGGTGGCTCTGGAAGACAAAGTAAAGTATTATAATGAAAGCTGCAAAGGCCTGGAGTTAGAAAAGCAAAAGGGAAGAGCATGCTTGGAATTTCTTAAGCTGTAGGAGCTGAAGAAAAAATTCAAGCCTCCAGTTGCAATTTTGAAGGATTCCATGGACAAAATATTAAACAACACAGGAAGCATCAAAAGAAGATGGAAGGAACACACAGAGTCACTGTACCAAAAAGAACAGGTTGACATTCAACCATTTCAGGAGGTAACATATGATCAAGGACAGATGGTATTTAAAGAAGAAGTCCAAGCTGCACTGAAGGCATTGGGAAAAAACAAGTCTCCAGGAATTGACAGAATACCAATTGAGATGTGTCAACAAACTGATGCAGTGCTGGAGGTGTTCACTTATCTATGCCAAGGAATTTGGAAGACAGCTACCTGGCTAACTGACTGGAAAAGGTCCATATTTATGCCTATTCCAAAGAAAGGTGATCCTACCAAATGTAGAAATTACTGAAAAATATCATTAATATCATATGCAAGCAAAATTTTGAAGGTCATTCAAAAGTGGTTGCAGCAGTACATCAATAGGGAACCGCCAGAAATTCAATCTGGATTCAGAAGAGGGTGTGGAAACAGGGATATCACTGCTGATGTCAGATGGATATTGTCTGAAAGCAGAGAATACCAGAAAAATGTTTACCTGTGTCTTGTTGAGTATGCAAAGGTATTTGATTGTGTGGATCATAACAAGTTATGAATAACTTTGTGAAGAATGGGAATTCCAGAACACTTAATTGTGCTCATGAGGAACCTGTACATAAACAAAGAGGCAGTCATTCCAACAGAACAAGGGGATAATGCATGGTTCAAAACCAGGAAAGGTGTGTGTCATGGTTGTATCCTTTCACCATGCTTATTTAATCCGTATGCTGAGCAAATAATCCAAGAAGCTGGACTCTATGAAGAAGAAGGGGGCATCAAGATTGGAGGAAGACTCCTTATCAACCTACAATATGCAAATGACACAACCTTGCTTGCTGAAAGCGTAGAGGACTTTAAGCACTACTGAGGATGATCAAATACTACAGCCTTCAGTATGGATTATGCCTCAACATAAAGAAAACAAAAATCTCCAATAAGCAACATCATGATAAATGGAGAAAAGATTGAAGTTGTTGAGAATTTCATTTTACTTGGATGCAAAATCAATGCCCATGGAAGCAGCAGTCAAGAAATCAACTGATGTATTGCACTGGGCAAATCTGCTGCAAAAGACCTCTCTTTAAAGTGTTGAAAAGCAAAAATGTCACTTTGAGGACTAAGATGATCCTGATTCAAGCCATGACATTTTCACTTGCCTCATACGCATGTAAAAGCTGGACAATGGATAAGGAAGACCAAAGAAGAATTGATGCCTTTGAATTATAGTGTTGGTGGAGAATATTGAATATACCAGGGACTGCCAGAAGAATAAACAAGTCTGCCTTAGAAAAAATACAGCCAGAATGTGGCGAGACTTCATCTCTCGTACTTTGGACATATTATCAGGAGGGACTAGTCCCTGAAGAAGGACATTATGCTTGGTAAGGTAGAGGGTCAGTGAAAAAGAGGAAGACCCTCAATGAAATGGATTGACACAGTGGCTGCACCAATGCGCTCAACATAGCAAGAATTGTGAGGATGGCCCAGTACCAGACAGTGTTTTGTTCTGTTGTACATGAGTCCGTATTGACTGGACAGTACCTAACAACAACAACGATCAGTAGTGAAAATAGTGCCTGGCATATAATAGATATGAAAGATGGTTGAATGAACAAATAAATAAATAACAAAGGAATGAATACTGATAAACATATGTAGTTAGCTGCGTTTGATATTTGCCTCAAATCAGATTTATGCAATTTCTTCTCAGATTCTCCATCAAAGACTTTTCCATTCCAATATCTTTCTAGAAGACTTTCTTGACTAAAGCTGGTGTTTCTTCACAACATTAACAAAGAAAGAGAAACAAATTGTACATTTTCTTTAGATTGTTTTCCTTACGTGTTTATCATGATATAACCATTTACAATTGTGTCAATGCGAATTGTCCTTTATTGATCTATGGGGACTATTACTGATCTACAGGCACTGTTTTGGGTACTTTTATATTAAATCCTGAAGGAAAAAAAAAAAAAAAACAAATACCATTATCTGCACACAATCCTTAGCTGATAGAAGGTATTTTATCCATTTTATAGGTGATGTTATTTCTCCACAATCATACCGTTTATAGAAGTCGTATCCAGATTGCCCAATGTCTCCCCCTTCTATTAGAGGGCTTTCTATTATAAATATAGATCTGAATCTTATCACTAGGAAAGTTGGACTCAACCCTGAGTGTAAAAATTTATGTTTATTTATACAACAGTTTTTGTTAGGATTTGTAATTTGTCCAGCGCATCTAACAGAACAGGTGCAAACAAAGGCCACATTTTTTTAAAGGATTTGAAGAAGTATATATACCCAAATGTAGATTGATGCTGCTGATTTTTCAAAATTTCCAGCTCATCTCTGTAACCACATAACTGTTATGATTAACTAATAAGCTTAACTATTTATTCCCTATGCTTTGCCCCCTCTCAGTCCCGCCTCTTACTTTAGTTACTGCTATGGCATCTATTATCTGTAGAGGTGTTCACCTGCTTTGTGCAGGAATTATAGTTTACATTTCCCTTCCTGCCCTGGGGATCCTGACCTCAAAGCATGTCATGGGGTATTTTTGGACACTCAAGCCTGGGAAACTTGAGAAGTGTGGGGAGTTAACGCAGAAGGGTCTACCCTTGACTATTGGATGACAGATAATGTTTCTGACTTTTGTCCACACAAAGGACACTTCTGAGACATATTTCACAAGATCAGAGTTCTCTGTAGAATTGAACTCCAGTGGCCCCCAACAGTGACCAATAAGATAATGAATCTTTTTATTGTCTTTCCTTTCTTCCATGTTTTACTCCTGCGGTATCCTGGGGTAACTTTCCAAATAAGCTACCTGCATAGAAGGATTTGTCTCAGATTCTGTCATGAAAATATGGTAATGGAGACAGGGAAAGGGTTTTTAGCTGCTGGAGGAGATGTCTGAATAAGTACATAAATGCTATTGCCTTGACGCTGAAACATAATTTCTTGGTATGTCCTCAGCCCCTAAGCAGAAACATGCTATGTTTAATGTTGATCCTTTGCTCCTCCTTTGTCTTTTATCTTCTGTTTAGAAATAGATAACCATTTCCTTACTTGCACAGTTCTCTACTTTTCTCTTTTACCTTATTCAAATCATTAGCCTCAAATACAAAATCCTTGAAGATAAAGATTCATATAATTTCAGGGAAGATAGAAAAGGTGCTAGCATCTCGCAATGAGAATAACCGAATGGCTTTAAATACAAGGATAAGTTGTGTAAGACTTATCCCTAGGTATTGGGAAACCACTTAATGATTTTGAGGAGTGGAGTGACTTGTTAATAGCCACATTTAAATCGATTAATTTGCTTAAGGTGAGTTGATTTCATGACATTGCAAATCCAGGCACCGTCTAAATTGAAGTAAGTGTTGAGCTTTCTAATTCCTTTTCTATTTTCTGTGCATAATACATAATCTAATACAATATCCAATTTAAAGATATTATGAATTATTAGATGGTTGTCCCTTTTATTGATATTGGTACATAATTTTATATCTCCTGTTTGTCAGATATGTTGATGTCTTTATATTTTTTTACTAAATTAAAATAGCTTTGCAGAGGTTGTCTTTGTGTAATATTTAATCTGTTAACTTGCACAAAGGGCCAAATTAATAGTATTTGTAGTAATTATAATGTTCGTAATAATAATAATTTTTTAATCTTTATATATTTTTAGTGTATTTTGGTCGCTTTCCACATTTAGTTTCTTGCCTGAAATGTAAAGAGCATATCATATTAGGAACTTCAATAAACAAATGTTATTCTATCATAATTTTAAAATAGATTCTTTCATTTTCTGAGACTTAAGAGTTAGGATGCTAAACCTGGTATGCTAAATATTGTATTCTGTACTCCATTTGGACTTTGATTTGGATTTAAAATTCAAAATCACTTCCATCATTTCTATCCTTGTGAGTGTGTGCCTGTGGGGATATTAAAATAGAGAAAGAGCTACTTGGAGAGATGAAATGATTGAATTTGATGCCTAAGGCCAGAAACCTCATTTTGCTTATGTTAATATGTAGAACTTTCTGCACTCCAATCCATGCCTAGTAAATGCTTTTTCTTCTTCTTGCAAAATTTAGCATTGTATATCCTGGTTGAGAACCTTCTTCCTTTGTTGCAAATAGTGCTCGCAACCAATCTCAATCCAATCTCAATCTCAGGTCTATTAACATAACCAAATTATGAAATGGTTACGCGTGATTATAGCAAATCCAAATCTATGTGTGGCTGTCTTTAATACCACAGATTAAAGTTACTGTAATCTTTGGTAAATCAGTAATTAATGCAGCAGAGAGAGAAGATATAGAGATGAAACTCTAAGACCCAGAAGGCTTTTTCAAAGATTTTTTTATAAACATCTAGCAGGATATAATCCTTCTCAAAAAGTGCAGCTATCTTCAGTGTTTATCCAAGACAGTGTAACATCGTGAACACAGCATTAATTTATACTACCTTTCAATTAATTAATTAATGTATTCATTTTTCAACAAATACTTATTGAGCACCTACTTCTGCACTATGATTAGTTTTTGTGACTCCAGGGTGAATAATACAGTGTCTCAAGCTTGGGAGAACTCAGAGTATAAGGTGGAGTAGAATGGAAGCAGAGAAATTTACAAATATATAATTGTAATTCAGAGTAGTAAATGCTGTGATGAACATTCTTACCAGTGGTTATGAAAATATAGAGGACAGAATGAATGATTGGGTCAACCATAAGAAAAGCTTTCCAAAGAGTGAAGATACCTATGACGTGTTTGTTAGACTATGAGAAGGAATTCACCAGAGAGAATCTGGGTCAATGCAAGCCAGGCGGAAAGGGAAGAGTGTGCGTGTAGCCTGTGATTCTTGAGGCAGTGTGGCATCTTTTAGCAGTGAGGAGCAAAGGAGGATGGAGGATAGGGAAAAGCCTGAGGTGCTAAGAGGCAGGGGATGAGTAAAGAAAGGTAAGGTAGATATGTATTTTGTAGGACCTTATATATTGTGTTAAAGTGTTTGTACTTTTAAGCAGGAGACTGAATTAATCAAATTTGTACTTTATAAAAATAATTGAGGGGGTAATGTAAAGGAGTAAAGGTAATGTAAAGGAGTGACAGGTGATGAGTATAATGCTGAGCAATTGTTTAGTTAAGACTGAGTTTGAACTAAGGTTTTAGTAGTGAGCATGTAGTGGTGATAACATCACTTGGTCTTTTCGACTGATGTATTATGAGAAATGAGGAAAAAGAGTCAGAGGTGATGCCTGGTATCCTACTGCTGATGATGTTGGTGCCATCAACTAAGACATGCAATGAGAGGGGAGGAATATTTGGGGGCTGAGGAGTTTGGTTTAAAAATATTACCTTTGTTGTTTCTAAGGGATGTCTAGGAGGGAACACTCAGCAGACAATTAAAAATAAGTCTGAATTTCAAGAGAATATCACAAATACCTTCTTCAGAAATCAATAAAACTGAAATCAGAAAAGCAACTGAGAAAACCAATAAGAAAAACAAACAAAAAACAAAACAAAACAAAATGAATCTTTGATAAAATAAAGTCATACTGATTATCAAACAAACAGAGACAACACAAATTACCAATATCAGGAATGAGAGAAGAGACATCACTACACATCTAATGACATGAAAAGGATAACAAGAGAATACTATGAGTGACTTTATGTCAGCAAATTTAATGATGTATCTTCAAAAGATACAAATCACTAAATAGGCAACTTGAACAACTGTATCTATTAATCGTATTTTCCATTAAGAAAACCTTCCCAAAAAGAAATCTCCACACCCATATTGTTACCATATATGTAACGAAGAAATAATACGAACACTGCCCAAGATCTTCAAAAAAATATATGGTGGAACAATTCCCAACTCACTTTATGAGGCCAGAGTTACAATGATACCAGAATCAGACCAATTCATTACATTGAAAGAAGATAGCACAAAAAAGAAACTGAATTTAAAAGACTAAAATCTCTTCCAGTTTCAGCTCTGACATATAAAGAACTTGTAAGTCATCAATCTCATCCTTACAACAATGTAAAAGTTGAACAAACCAAAAATCAATAACATTTCTTAGATGTCAGAGAATTGAGGTTACAGGATAAACCACACTACAAAATCTGGAGAGACTGGAGAACATAGAGATTCATAGCTCGCATCACCTTACCTGGAGCAGAAGCCACTGGAGACATAAACTGAAAGGAACACTTAAAGGATAATTTTGAAGAATTACTGGAGGCTGAGTGTCAATTAATTTGAGAGTAAGAAACTCCTAGGGCCAGGTTTAGGGGGTCTCCCTCTTTTATAGGTTTTACTTTCAGGACCACATTAGGTTCTCAGGGTAAAGATGGAGAAAAATGTCTTCATGTTTCCAGCAGGAGAATAGAAAAACAACTGGATCGAATTGACATTTATAAAGTACTTCAGTAACAGCAGAATACAGGTTCTTCTCATGCTCTTATGGAACATTCACCAACATAAAACATATTCTGGGTTATAAAACATGCCTTAACACATTTAACAGAATACAAATCATATAAAGTATATTCTTAGACCACAGTGGAATTAAATTAGAAATCAATAACAGAAAAATAACTAGGAAATTCTTAAATATTTGGAGATCAAACAACATATGGGTCAAAGAAGTCTCAAAATAAATTTTAAAATATTTTGAATTAATTGAAAACATAACTTACTAAATTAAATGAAAATATACCTTACCAAAATTTGTGGGATGCAGCGAATGCAGTGCTTATAGGGAAATTTTATAGCCTATATTAGAAAGGAAGAAAGATTTAAAATCAATAACCTAAGTGTCCACCTCAGATGACTAAAGAATGGCGATTTAAGCCTAAAACTAGCATAAGAAAAGAAATAATGAAATTAGAGCAGATATCAGTGATATTTAAAGCAGGAAATATATAGAGAAAATCAACAAAGCCAAAATCTGGTTCTATGAAACCTCTAGTCAGGCTAATAGGGAGAGCAAGAGAGAGAGAAGACACAAATTACTAGTATCAGAAATGAAATAGAGGTCACTACTACTGATCCCGTGGACATTAAAATTATAATAAAGGGATATTATCAACAACTCTGGAGGCTGGTTGCACAGTGGTTAAGAGCTCAGCTGCTAATCAAAAGGTTGACAGTTTGAATCTACCAGCTGCTCCTTGGAAACCCTATGAGGCAGTTCTTTTCTATCCAATAGGGTAGTTATGAGTCGGAATCAACTCAATGGCAACAGGTTATCAACAACTCTGTGTCCATATATTTAATAACCTAGACATAATGGATCAATTCCTTGAAAGATACGAACCACCAAAATTGACACAAGGAGAAACTGATAATCTGAATAGGCTGGTATCTATTAAAGAAACTGAATCAGTAATTAATAATCCTCCCTCCCCCAAAAAAAGCACCGGTTCCCAACATTTTCCACTACCAATATTTAAGGAAGCAAAAATACCAATTCTCTATAATCTTTTCCAGAAAATAGAAGCAAAAGAAAACCTATTCTATAAGGTTAGCATTGTCCTATTACTAAAACTCAATAAAGGCATTACCAGAAAGAAAAACCGCAGACAATCTTTTCGGAACATAGATGCAAAAATTCTCAACAATATTTTAGCAAATGGAATACAAGAACACATAAAAAATTATACACCATCACCAAGTGGTGTTTATTCCATGTATGCAAGGCTTGTTCAACATTAGAAAATCAATAAATGTAATCGACCACATCAACTGGCTAAAGAGGAAAAATCATAGGATCACTTTACTTGATGCAGAAAAAGCATTTGATGAAATCCAACTCCCATTTACAATAAAACCTCTTAGCAAACCAGGAATAGAGAGCAACTTCCTTGACTTGATAATATGGACAAAAACCTACGGCTAATGTAATACTAAATGATAAACTGGATGCTTTGGGATTTGTAAATAATAACAAAAATAAATGACTACATGACTATTAGGCTGGCTAAAAAACAAAACACTAGGATGTATACCAACAGGAATTCTCATCATTACTGGTGGGATTGCAAAATGCTACAGCCACTTTGGAAGACAATTTGGCAGTCTCTTAGAAAGCTAAACATAGTCTTAATGTATGATCCAGCAGTCAGACTCCTAATTATTTATCAAACAGATTTGAAAACATATGCCCACACAAAAACCCACGTGCAAATGCTTATAGTAACTTTAGTCAAAATTTAGAAAGAGTAAAATGATCTATCAAGCCATTAAAGTACACAGAGGCCCCTTAAATGCATATTGCTAAGTGAAAGAAGCCAGTATTAAAAGGATACACACTGTATAATTCCAATTGTATAATTCTGGCAAAGACAAAACTCTAGAGATAGTAAAAAGATCAATGGTTGCCGGGGGTGGGGGGCGGGCAGGAAAGAAGGAGGGATGAATAGGTAAAGAATAGGGGATTTTTAGGGCAAGGAAACTATTCTGAATAATATTATAATTGTAACTGCATGACGTAATGCAGTTGTCAAAACCCACAGAATCTTACAACACCAAGAGTGAACCTTAATGTATGCAAATTAAATATATACATAAATAAATAAGTGTGTGTATATATATATATATATATATATATGCAGATGTTAATAATAAGGAATCTGTGAGAGCAGGATTGGGGGTGAGTAGAGTATACTATCTGTTCAATTTTTCTGTAAATCTAAAATTGTTCTAAAAATAATATGTATTAATAAAAAAGGTGACAGACCAATGTTCCTCATTAACATAGACACAAGAATTCTTAACAAATTTTACAAATCAAATCTAGCAGTATGTAAAACAGGTAACACATCATGGCCAAGTGGAGTTTGTCCTAAGAATGCAAGGTTAGTTTCACATTCACAACTGATGTAATTCACCACATTAAAAAAAAAGAAAAAAAGTACGACCATCTCTCTAGATGCAGGAAAAGCATTTATTCAAATTCAAGACACATTCATAATAAAAATTATTATCCTTATAGGAATAGAAGGAAAAGTCCTCAACTTGATGAAAGACATCTATAAAAAACCTACAGCTGACATCATACTTAATGCTTTACCCCTAAGATCAGGAACAAGATAACGATGTCTACTGTCACGACAACATTTTCATGGCGATCCTAGCTAGTACAATAATTCTAGAAAAAGAAATAAAAGGGAGAGAGATTTGAAAGGATAAAGTTAAACCGAGTTTATTCATAGACGACAACATGATCTATAAAAATAGTTTGTGTGGTAATGTCTCAGGATACATGATTAATATACTGGTATTGGTTGTATTTCTATATATTAGCAATAAATATTGGAAAATTGAAATTAAAAGTTTCTTTTTACAACAACATCAAAAATAACATTTACAGATGAAGTTAACGATATATGTGAATGACTTACATAGCAAAAACCACAAAATATTGCTGAGAGTAAATTACAGACAATTTAAATAAATGGAGAGATAAGACCCATTGTGGATCGTAAGCTATAATATTGTTAAAATGTCAATATCCCTCTTCTTGATTTATATATTTAATGCAATCCCAATCAAAATCCTGGCAGATTTTCTCTTGAGGAAACTGAAAAACTGATTTTAAAATTCATTTGGGGATGCAAAATAACTAGAATTGCCAAAACAACTTTGAGAAAGAGCAAATCCATAGGGCCAAAAATATCTGATTTTGAGATTTATTATGAAGCTACTGTAATCTATAAGGTGTGGTACTAGCATGATCATAGACATATAAAACAACAGAACAAAATAGAGAGTTCAAAAATAGACCCACACATATATGGACAACTGATTTTTGACAATGGTGCAAAGGTAATTCAGTACAGAAAGGGCAAACACTTCAACATAAGTTGTGAAACAACTGAATATCAGACTGCAAAAGAAAAAAAAAGTCAATCTTTACTTCACTTCTTATAAAAACACTAGCTCAAAAGGTGTCATAGATATAAATGGCAGAGCTAATACCATAAAATTTATAAAAGTGGATATTGAAGAAAATCTTCACGACCTTGGGTTAGGCAGAATTTTCTTAAATTGGACACAAAAAGCCAAGTCATACCAGAAAACAGTTGATGAGTTGGGTTTTTATCAATTAAAGATTTATACACTTCAAAAGATACCATTAACAAAGAGGAAAAAAAAAGCTATGCACAGGGAGAAAATATTTTCAAAATGTATTTCTGATAATGGCCTTGTTTTCAGGATATATAAAGATCTATGTCTTAGTTATCTAGTGCTGCTATAACAGAATTACCCGAAGTGGATGGCTTTAACAAACAGAAATTTATTTTCTCACAGTTCAAGAGACTAGAAGTCTGGGTGCTGAATTCAGGGCGCTGGCTCTAGGAGAAGGCTTTCTCTCTCTGCTGGCTCTGCAGGAAAGTTCTTGTCTCTTCTGGGCTTCTGCCACTGGGTGATCTTTATATGGCTTGGCATCTCTCTTTCCGCATCTCTACTTCTTTCGTTTGCTCGTTTAATCTCTTCTATATCTCAAAAAAGATTGACTTAAAACACACTCTACACTAATTCTGTGTCATTAATGTAACAAAGACAACCCATTCCCAAATGGGATTATAGCTGCAGTCATAGAGGTTAGGATTTACAACATACATTTTTTGGGGACACAATTCAATTCATAACAATGTCTATTACAACTAAATAACAAGAAGACAGAAACTTAATTGACAAAAACAAAACATGGAGCAAAATGATTTAAAATCATATGAGATTTGTACTGAGATTACTCTATGCACCTATTAGAATGGTTAGAATTTTAAAAAACGAACATAAAACGCTGACAACACCAACTGATGGCAAAGATCAAGAGAAACTGGAATTCTTATATGTTGTAGAAATGCAAAATGATACAGCCAGTAGAGAATGACAGCTTTTCATAAAGTCAAGCATACATATCATAATGACCCAGCATTTCACTCACAGGTATTAACCAAAGAGAAATTAAAACACATATATACACAAAGATTGTACTCAGATGTTCATAGCAGCTTTATACGTATTAGTCAAAAACAAGGAACAACTCAAATGTCCATCACCTGTTTCAAACAAACGTGTAGTACATCCATAGATTGGAATATTACTCAGAGAAAAAAAAAAATACTGTTGCTACACTCAAAAACAAGGATGAATCTCTAAAGCTTTACGCTAGTTAAAGCAGCCAACCACACAAGCCTACCGCATGTTTGATTCCATTTATATGACATTCTAGAAAAGACAAAGTTATAAAGATAATAAGCAGATCAGTGGTTCCCAAAGGTTGGAGAGAGGACTAATATAAAGGAGCAGAGGGACATTTTTAGAGTGATAAAAATTTTCTATATTATGATTGTGGTGGTGAGTATGCAATAGTATATAATTTTCAAAACATAAATTCTATACTTAAAAGCAATTTTATTTTATGTAGATTTTGCCTCGATAAAGTTAATTTAAGCATTAATTACAGCTTAAAATTTATAAAATTCTTCTAAATTTGAAACATAACAATATTTATATGTAATAACTCCCAGGAGCTTTGATTTTTTTGTATGACTGCTGTGGTTCTCCCCAAGAAGAGACTACAGCAAAGATTTTAATGGAGCCCTCATGGCGCAGTAGTTGAGAGCTCAGCTGCTAATCAAAATGACAGCAGTTCGAATCCCCAGCTGCTCCTTGGAAATCCTATGGGCAGTTCTACTCTGTCCTACAGGGTCACTATGAGTTAGAATCTATTGGACGGCAATGGTTCTTTTTTGGTATACTGACAAGAACCATTTATTTTCTTTACGTTAGAGCGTAGGCAGTTTCTGATCCTCCCCTTATTTTTCACTTCTATTGTGATCCAAATAAATGAATATATAAAATTTTTAGTGTTTTTAAACAATTGGAACTCCCTTGTGGATATGTGAGTAGAGTATTAGAGTTTAGGGTTAGGAATCTTAGATCCATGGGAATTTTAGACTACAAAGTTTCGTGGTTATCAGTTAGTCCAATGTTTTCACTTTGCAGAAATTTGAAATTCAGATAGGAGAAGTGTCATGTTCAAAATCACATTGCTAATTACATAAATAGTGTCATCTAAAATCTAGGTCTACAGATTTCCTTTCTGACATGATTTCCATTGTATTCTTTCATCAAGGCATGTCTACTATGTGTCAACAATGTGGGCATCCTCCTAGTCTGGGGCTTTCAGATTGCTTTATTGCCCAGAATCCAGGGCACTTATCTTGTTGTTCCTTTTGGATAGTCCTTCAAGGTCTTTATTCCATGCAATGAACTTTCCCCACACACTGATGTTCATGATAGTCTTACCTCCCTTTGCCAACTTATCCATCTAATATTTAGGCTCCATGCCAGCAAAGTTATTACATAATCAATCCATAATATTGTAAACATGGAAAAAAGTCTAGAGTGCATGTTTCTTGACTTCCTTCCCCTTAGTTTCTTCTGTTCACCTTCAGTTATAACATTTTAGTAATGTGAGAGATTAAAGATTTGTGGGTCTCAACTACCTTGCTCTTTCCTCTGCATCCAGGAGATAGGATCTCTGGTAGGCTGAGCACTTTTTCTGTCTCAAGATCTCTTAGGTTTCCTTCCCTTAAAAATAAGAGACTTGAATAGTTCACTATGAAGACCTTCTTTTATACTCTCCTGAAGGACTATGTTTGTGCTCTTTTGTGGAAATTGAAGTGTTGGAAAGAATTTGTTTTGAAGATATGGGTGGGCCCCCACAATTTGACTATGCCTTCAGTCTGATTTGGATCTGGGAAGATGAGCTGTGGCCTATTCAACTGCTGGCAGCAGAGAACCAAAGTCAGTCTTTCTCAGGAGAAAAGGTCAGGAGGGGTACCAATGGAAACCTGGACCTCAATGTAGGAAAGTTAGAAAATTCACAAAAAAGAAAAGGGAAAAAAATTAAAAAAGAACAACTCTCTAATCTTTACACCCATGTCACTCTCATTTGTTCTAACTCACACTGAGCTATCAAATTTTGTGGCACGTTATAAACTTGTTGAGTCATTAGCCTGCCTGGTTAATGGAGGAAAACTAAATTCCTGTTCCTGCATAATGACACTTATTCACTGTAGACATTTGCATCACTGGGAAACAATAAAACCTCATCCTTCATAATGAAGTTCTGGGCTGACAAAGAGGAAAATATAGTGTTGTGGGACAACTATGAATATAAAACAAGCTTAATAAAGAAATAGTGACAAATTATATTATGCAAAACGTAATGCAATAAAAAACGTTACTAACTCATTGGAAATGTCATAAATAATCTAAATAGTTTTTGACTGTCAAGACCTTGAAAAATATATTCCTTTAAAATGAAGTGCAGAAGAGATGTCATTTTAATTGCCATCATATTTTGACAAGCTTGGAGATTCCTGTATTCGGCTTATTTGCTAAATTTAGACACTTGTTCACGATGAAATGATGGAAGGATCACAATTAACTAGTTTTGCCATTTCAGTGTTGATTTGGCAAGAAAGCTGTCAGGCACTCCTAAACTACAGTATTGCTATTTTGGCTTTAGATAAATATTTGCATGATGTATTAATTAGTTTAGAAAGTGCATCTTTACAAAATAGGCCAAGATTCAGATTTTATTTGAACACAGAGAAAAAGACAATTGTCAAATATATAATATTTCTAATCACAAGTTGTAGCCTCTGGAAAAATTGTAACCAGCCCTTCTTAATCAATTTGATTGAGACTGGCTTAAAATCGAAGGCCTTCCATACTAGAAGGCAATTATTTTTCTTCTACTCCTTGAGTATTTGCCTCAGGATAGCCTACTCTTGTCACCATTTAACACCTTATGAGTTTCTTTACTCTGATTTTACTGGTAAGCAATGTCCTTTCCAAGACATGCAACTCTGCATAGCTCCTCCCCACCCCGTTTTGTTTTTTCATCTTCTATGCTCTGAAAACTCTCATCTGGAAACTAATGGAACAGCTAGGAAGTAGAGAGACAATTTCTACATCTGTGATATTTTGAAAAGCAATGTTGTTTTGATACTGGCCCATCAGGAAAAGAGATATTCTGTAGCCCAGCCTTGAGCACTGCACTGATTCCTGTTTGGATACACCAAGGATGGGATCCCTCCTACCATCAAAGCAAGAGCCATCACAAACCTGTCTCTTCACACTGGTCATAATGCAGAAAACAGAGTAAAGCAGAAAGGAATCATTATTCAGTTCATTTTACAGTGCTTTTACTTCTCCACGAAATCCCTTAGTATGGTTTGTAATAAAAAATTTTGTTTTGTTTTTAACTTATATAGGAACTGTTCCATTCTGGAGTATGTTTGAGGTTTGAGGGTTGAGTGCTTGGCATTTCACAACAGACTCCATAACTCATCACTCACACATCAGTCCTTTCCCTCTAAGCTTTCTCAACATTGCCTTCTGTCATGGATTGAATTGTGTCCCCCAAAAATATGGGTCAACTTGGCTAAGCCATGATTCCCAATATTGTGATTGTCCACCATTTTGTCATCTGATGTGATTTTCCTATGTGTTGTAAATCCTACCTCTATAATGTTAATGAGGCAGGATTAGAGGCAGTTATGTTAATGAGGCAGGACTCAATCTACAAGATTAGGTTGTGTCTTAAATCAATCTCTTTTGAGACATAAAAGAAGCCAGCAGAGAGACATAGGGAGCTCATACCACCAAGAAAACAGTGCCAGGAGCAGAGTGTGCCCTTTGGACCTGAGGTCCTCGCTCTGAGAAGTTCCTAGACCAGGGGAAGATTGATGACAAGGACCTTCCCCCAGAGCTGACAAAGAGAGGAAGCCTTCCTCTGGAGGTAGCACCCTGAATTCAGACTTCTAGCCTCCTAGACTGTGAGAGAATAAATTTATCAATAAATGTTTCAGCCATTCACTTGTGGTATTTCTGTTACAACAGCACTAGATAACTAAGACACCCTCCAAGCAGCAACCACCAAATCCGTTGGAGTTAGCATTTAAGATGAGACCAACTTGACATTTCACTCTACAGGTTTGATTGGATCTCAATTCATGTATCATCTTTAATTCCCTGTGAAATGACTGGGTAGACACTGATCTTTGATTGCTTTGAAGAATTTTTTTTGAAACACTGATACATATTTCTCAAAGAATAATTTAAATTTTCTTGTTGAAATTCTCACGTATGTTTTCAGTCGTCCTATAATATTTCTAAATTTATTCATCATGTTTTCAAGTAATTTTCCGGACTGTTGTCAGTGATGGCTCAATCTTTATGCTGTTACCCTCATACAAACTCAGAAATTATTCTGGTTCAACTTGTTATTAAAAATAATTGATACATTAAGTTTTCTTGATGTTCCAATTATTGTTTCCATCATTCTCAATGTAGACTCTTATTTTTATTTGCTGTTGTTGTTAGTTTCCATTCAGTTGGTTCCAACTCATGGGGGCCTTATGTATAACAGAACAAAACATTGCCTGGGCCTATGCCGTCTTCATGATCATTGTATGTTTGAGTTCATTGCTGTGACTATTGTGTCAGTTCATCTTAGCAAGAGCTTCACTCATTTTCGCTGACTCTCTATCAATCATAATGTCTTTTCTAGAGATTGGTCTTCCTGATGACAGGTCCAGAGTAAGACACCTGAAGTCTTGCCATCCTTACTTCTAAGGAGCATTCTGGTTGTATTTCTTCTAAGGTTGATTTTATTTACCTTGTGCATTTTGACTTATTTTTAAGCTGTATATTTTGTGTATAAAAAAATATGTTCTTACAAAAACAAACAAACAAACCCCTAAACCCGTTGCCATGGAGTTGATTCTGACTCATATTAGAGTTGCTAAATATTGTTTGTGTATCATGTATTCTAAGGTCTAACAGCTTTAATTCTAGTTTCATGTATGTGGTACACAATGATTTAGATACATAAAATATTTATAAAGAATATGCAATCAGAACATATGAAGCAACTGTAATTGACCTCACCCTATAGCTTCTTATCAGATTGACAATTGTCCTTACTGATTGATGCAAAGTGATGTGCAATCAGTTGTGATTGATTGGAAATCATTTCGCATGGATCTTCATGCTGACTACCTGCCATGCCAAACAGTAGTTTTAGTTGAGCTGATGGCAATGGTAAACTCTGCTTCTTGTATTCAAACTTTGACCCTCAAGGAGCTCATGCAAATTATAATTCCATATATTATAGAATAAATGATATAATCATAGCTTTTTGGTTAGTAGTTGCTAACATTTGAGTACTTGCTAGATCTCAGTCACTGACAAAAGGGCTTGGCATGTGTACATTACTTTTATCTTCATAGTAGCCCTATGAGGTAGATGCTTTTATTATTTCCTTTTGATAGATGACAAAATGGAGTTATGCATGGTTAAGTAACTCGTCCAAGCTTTTGGAACCAAATAATAGGGAGAAACAGTGATTTGAACTTGGGCAGACTAATTTGGAGCCCATGATCTTCTCTGCTGCTCCTCTGGACAGACACAAAGCAAATGTGTACTGTATTTTCACACAAACAACCTGCATATAGGTTTTTCTGTTTTTTGCCAAGTGCAGCCAGGAGGAAGACACAGTTGGAAAAAGATGTTTAATGTGTATGTTATTTGGGTAAAAATATGCTTGTGTCAGCTGCTGCCCACCTTGCTCAGGCCTTGAGGCCTGCAGAGCTCTTTGTCCTGAACTGGCTAGGTGATCAAAAAAACTTGGTTTAGACTGTCTCTGTGGGTCTCCGTGCCCAGGCCCAATCTGAGAGGAGCTACTGACATTACTGTACTTCTGGTGGAAAACTGAGGAAAGGAATTGCTGAGGAAAGCCAGCAAGATTGTTGAGGTGGCTAGACAAACCTGTGGGAAATGTGAGTATAAAAACTCAAAAAAAAAAAAACTACTTATTGGCCAAAGCTACAATTATTGGTTAATACTTTTAAAAATGATTCATACTGAATTTTAGTTTTCCAAGTTTATTCTCGGCAAACTGCTATATATTCTAAACTTTTTACAGATTGCTAGTTATATATCAAACAAACATATCTGGCAGAGACCTTTTCGTAAGACTGCAGAAATTGAAATTCTTTTTCATGACAAATTGAAAGAGACTGAAAAACAACCGGGAACAAATGCTGCAACTTTTTTATTGTCTCAAGTTCACGGAATTCTAAATGTAATCTCACCGCTCTTGCAGAATACAAAACATGTATTGAAGCTTGAGGGAGGTGGCCATTATAAAAAAAAAAAGGATTAAAGATGCTATGAAATCAGTGAATAACACAGTCTTTGTGCGATTATTTCCACCTTCTCCTTCTAAAATGCGCAATGAGATAAAGCTATACATATCAACTCTCTGGCAATTTACTTGAATTGACTTATAAGAATTTTAAATGACAAAATAAATGCAGAACTGTAAAGATATAAGGTTATTTTATAGAAGATGATCATTACCATAAATTTTAAAACCCGTGATCACATACTTTTAAGGATGAATTCAGAACTAAAGAGTAAAGGAATTTTTTTATTTTGTGGGTAAAGGCATGAGAATATTTTGAATATTAAAGAAAAGAAGGATATAGAATGTTAAATGAGAGAGAAATGAAATTATAGCAAGTTGGTGGTGAGAGAATAGGTTGTTGAATCTAAGATTTTTTCTCCACCTACTACAGAAGGTTCATTCTAGAATTTTCTTGGCTATAATGTTTCATTAAATTAATCCACTCTTGTGTTCCTAGTATAAGATACTGTATTAGTACACCTAATATAATGCTGCACTCATAAGGAATAGTTAATAAAATTATCAGGCCAATAACTAAAAAGTTGCTTTGAGCATGATAACATATGGAAATAAGAAGGTATACGAACTGGCTCCCAAATTGATGTTTGGAACAAAAAGGAACAATTTCTTTTACAGTATTTTCAGAAACATACTAGGATTCTAAAAACTATATAGTTTGACCACACAACTCATTAGGTGTAAAAACGAATTCACTATGATTAGTAAAGTTTAGAAAGATTTTGATTGGTATAATCCTGAGAACAAATTGGAAGCAAAACAGGAACAGAAAAGCTGCATAAAATAAGTAAAACTGTTCCAAACATAGAAAAATAGTGTTTGTTATTGATGTAATTATACAGGTATATTGAATGAAAACAATCTCCTAGAAACCATAGATTATAAAACTGTATGTAATTATATATAATATCTCAGTGAACTCAGGAATGAAATTAAAAAATTTGGTGTAAACATGAAAGTATACACTAGGGAAACTCTTGAATACAATCATCAACTTACATATCTTAATCTTCTACCATATTTGTGCGCTATCTGTATTCTGATTACTCCAAAATGCTTTCCAACTGAGTAGGATGATCCATTTCACTCGTGCAGAACTGCAAAGGAGAAAGAAAGCCTGTGACTTGGCCGGATTTACACGGCCAGTGATTAAAATGTTCTTGGTTGGCTGAGTTGTATAGTCATAATTCAGTCCTGCCAGCTGCCTGTTCTCTCTGCCTGGGGGCAAAGGAGTTGTGTGCGCAATTTCTGAGCCATTAGGAAGCCTACTACTCTCGTTCACTCACTTCAGTCCGAAGTTCTCTGTAACGGCCAACATTTTGGATCAACAGATGTCAATTTCTGCCTCTCATAACCTGAATGTTCCAGCCTTTCATGTGGGATGTCAAAATATTAGAATTTGCTGTTATTTAACATTTGAATGCTGACAGCGCCTCAGTTCAAAGCATTTGTGCAGCGCCGCTCCTGCACGTGGAATGGCTGACTCAGTCAAAAAGGCTGAAGGGAAGCAGACCTCACCCTGGTGAAGGTGGCTGGCTTCTCGTTTCTCTAATTCCAGCTTTGGGCTACTCCTCTAGTGTTTCTTTAGGGAGGATTAAGTCCGTTTTGTGTTCCCAAGCAATCATGTTCTTTGGACATCTTAAATACATTAGCTCAAATACCATGCAATGTAAATACCCACGAATGGGCTGAGTGGTAGAAGGAAGTAAGTTGTCTTGTGAGAGATAAGCTAAGTTAACCACTTCTCTTTCTCCCCTCCCCTTTTTGTTAGTGAAACAGAATGATTAACTTACATAGGACACCCTGGACTGTGTATTATTACTTTTATCTACCATCTTGATTTCCTGCAATTGTCACAACAATACAGCACAGAGTGTGTGGCTTTAAAGAACAGACATTTCTTCTCCCAGTACTGGAGGCTAGAAGTCCAAATTAGGCCATGCTGATTCCTTTAGAGGGCTCTGAGTGGGGAACTATTCCTTGCCTCTCTCCTAGCTTCTAGTAGCTGCCAGCAATCCTTGGTATTCCTTTGCTTATAGACAGATCTTCGCATGTTGTCTTTCCCCCGTGTGTGACTCTGACCCCATGTCTGTTCTCCCCTTTTATAAGACACCACTCTTATAAAACGGATTAGGACTAGAACCCACCCTACTCTGGTATGGCCTTATTTAACTTAATTCATAACAAATGAAAAACCAAACAAGCTCAAATTCGCAGGTACAGGGGTTAAGATTTCAACATATCTTTTTGGAGGAAGCAATTCAATCCATAAGCAAAAAAGAAAAACCCCAAACCAAACCTGTTGTCGCTGAGTTGATTCCGACTCACTGTGACCCTATAGAACAGAGTAGAACTGCCCCTACGTGTTTCCAAGGAGCAGCTGGTGGATTCAAATTGCCAACCTTTTGGTTAGCAGCCGGGTTCGTAACCACTGTGCCACCAATGATAGGATCATATTGTATAATTTTACGTGTATTGACACAACTGTAAGGTTATCTGCACAACTCCCAGGGATATCCTAAGTGAATATCCATCCTGTGTGACACTGTGTTTTACCAAATGATGTCCTAAGTGAACAAACTCTATGACTGCTGACAATATTCACAGTCTACCCCATGTTAAAAATGTTTATGAAAGCAGTAGAGATGTCTGCTGTGGTTTCAGAGCCCCTGGCGATTTGGAATGCCTAAGTTGACTGTCACCCTTACTTTTTTTTCTTCCAAAATGTATTCTCACTGGGGTCTGTTGTGACATGTATTATATCACCTTAATCTCTGCATCACTACTTCTAGCATGGAGACTTTGCTCTTCAAAGAGAAATAACTACATTTTTATTGGAAACGAAATTACATTAACTCAGAAAACTGAGCCCCATGAGCCTGCCTTAGTTTATCAACTTTAAAGAAAAATCAGATATTGGTCATTCTGATTTGGAATGAGATGGTTTTGGTAGAGAAAGAAGATTTCAGGATACGATAAAGAAAAATGTGTTACTTGTTAATATTCTCTGGTGCTGTAGAATAGGTTCTACTGATGTAAGAAAAACTTACATTATAGCTTCACGTATTTTAACAAAAAAAATTCAGATATGTGGAAATGCAGCTATTATCTGCATTAGCTACATTAGTGTTTAGGAAACAGGGCCATACCTTTTTATTTATGATCTAGTGATCTATGATTGTTGATTAAGGAAATAAGATACATTTTAAGAAGAACTAATTTCTGCCCAAGTCAACAAGGAGGATTTTTTAGAAATTCATGGAAAGGTGAGTTTTGGAAAGCAAGTTTCTATGTTTAAACAGCTACTAATGTGCTTCTGGAGTCCCTTGGTGGAGCAGACAGTTAACACAATTGGTTAGTAGCTGAAAGGTTGGCAGTTCAAGTCCACACAGAGGCACCATGGATAAACGGCCTGATGATCTAATTTGAAAAGTTAGCCACTGAAAACATCATGGAGCGCAGCTCTACTCTGACACACATGGATCGTCATGAGTCAGAATCAACCCCACAGCAACTTTTCTTTTTTTTTGTTTGTTTGTTTTTTTAATACGCTTCCATGATGTGATATAACAATCTGAGATGGCTTAATGTATGTAGTTGAGACATTTCTCAGGACCACCTGTGAAATAAACATCTTCAACACTCAGATAGCTTTGAAAAGTGCCTGCAGAAAATTGAAAGACCAATTCTGAACCGTCTTATGCCTTTTGTATTTCAAGTAGAATGGAAGGCACAGATTAAAAGTGACCATCCACATGTGACCAGAGGGATTGTGTTGTATTCCTCTTTGTGGGCTCACGGCTCCATATAATGTGAGATACACGATATATTTTATTAAATCTTTGCTCCATGATTGAAAATATATTGCTTCTCAGCACACTGATTGTTCTCTTTGGGGCTGCTTTCCCAATTTTCCAGAGTTTCCATATGGCAAGCTCCTTAAAACCTTTAGAACAGCTCTCCCAGAAGTTCTTCCTGAAATTCACTCCTCATTGCATTTCCCTCTATATTACCTTTAGAATGTACAAATCTATATTGATGCACTTAAGGATCATCACATATTTGTTTTTGTCTTGGTTTTCCCTTCTATACTGTTAGATCCTAAAGGATATGTGATGCCACTTGACTTTTTGAGAGCCTGGTGCTGTGATAATATAACACATTGAGGAGACTTAATGTTCTTGATTAATTCCGGGTCCACTTGGATGCATTTAAGGCTATATACTTGACCACAAACCGTATTCTGTGCTAGAAAATTATTTTGGGGTTTTAGTTACTTGTGATGATATATAATATGATAAGAAAAGGAAAATTTTCTGTGGGCATCAAAGAACAGGAACATTCTATCTCCTGAACAGAAAGACACCTGTGGCCTGCTTCCTTTAGGTAGAAAAGGAAAGCTGCTCACGGTTTAACAAGTGGTAACTACAGCAAGTCAGCAGGGATTTCAGAGTAAGTGGGTTCTGCAAATACACTACATACCACAGCTATTGATCCCAAAGGGCAGCTGCATCTCCAGAAAGTCCAAAATGATTGTCTTTTATCTTGGGCTCCCTGTGGTTTGAAACAATATTCTCTAAAACTTCTAATCCCCCTAAATTGTCAAAATCTATTGTTTTGAAGTTTAAAAAAGAAAATGAAAATCTTCTCTATATTTCAGTAGCAAACTCATGCCACATGACATAACTTATTAATGTACCACATTAACACTTCATAATATATTTATGTTTTCAAGTAGAATGTTTAATCATATGAATGCCTGTCTATGAAAGCTGTTTATAGTGAGACTAAAATGAGAACCACAAGCAACGAACGCATGCAATACTATTAATATAATGATTTTAATTATTATATTATTTATTATTTATTGAACTCTAGTAGCTTTGATAACGATTAACGTATGATATTATACAGAAGCAGAAGAAAACTTTAGCTAATATTTTAAACTCTTCACTATCCAGGCTTGATGATCCCCAGAATTAAGTCTATTTTGATAATTGATTGAGGAAAAAAAAAATATATTTTTCTATCGTACTTCAGGTGAAGGCTTACAGAACAAATAGTTTCTCATGAAACAGTAGTACACATATTGTTTTATGACATTGGTTAACAACCCCACAACATG
>NW_004443954.1:19418867-19457286 GCF_000243295.1 Trichechus manatus latirostris | reverse complement strand
ATTTTCCTGAATTCTTCCAATTTTTTGTCTGTATTTTCCATGAATTTTATCTATTTTTTCCTCATGTTTGTCAGCTTTTTGCCTCAGCTCTTGGAGAATTCTGAGTATTAGAAATTTGAATTCCCTATCAGGTAGTTCTAGTGCATTTTATTCCACTGGAAAGTCATCTGGTGTTTTATTTTGGACGCCTACTGGAACCATCCTGTCCTGTTTTTATAAATGTTTTTATATTGTCTGCTGTCTTCGGGGTATTCAGTAGTTATTTTTCTCATTTATAGATTGTAGATTTATTTGTTTTGTCCCTTTATTTTTTAAAATTTGACTATGTCTGAGCAAGCGGACTGTGTCTTCATTGTTGTTTGCTCATCTGTGGGCACAGTACTTTTCGCCTCCTTTTCCAATTGGCAGGGTCAGTCACTCAGATATGGTACCACAGGGCAGGTCTAGCTGAAGAGGAGTTACTGGGATGGGTTGTTTGTGGCACTTACTACAGTCACCAGGGCGGGTCGGTAATCAGTGCAGGGCAAGTTCCAGTTGGCCGTGCCTGTCCTGCTTGGTGGTGTGATGTTAAGCGCATGGTGCAGGTAGGCATGGTGTAGTGGGAATTTTGTTATGTGTGGAGCTAAGATGGATATTGGAGAGAGGAGAGAGGAACAGGAGCCAAAAACATACAAACAATCAAAAAATAGTGCTAGGGGAGCTTGCCATTGGAGTGGCGAGATGAGAAACTACAAAATGGAGAAAACCAGAAAGGGGAAGAGGAAGAAAAGAAAAGAAAAGAATGAATAAATAAAAATCGGAAAGGTTGAGAACCACAAAGTTCCGAGGGATCCCACCAGTGCAGCTATGAGATCTGTGGAGGTCACTCTCATGTGTTGCAGTACAGCCTGGCTAGAAGGTGTAGAGGTATACAACGCCAGGTATTCTGGAAACAGAAAGAGAAGGAAGATATAGAGAGATGAGAAACTGAGTAATGAAGAAGGACAAAAAGGGATAAAGAGGTAAAAGAAAACAAAACAAACTAAAAAAAAAAAAAGAACAAGAAAAGCCCCCCAAAAACAGGAATTGCATGTCTGTGCAAGCTGAGGGGGTAGTCTCCTTGCCGCATAGCGCCGCTTGGCTAGAAAGGGCTCCCAACTCAAGAAAAAGAAAAGAAAACAAACGAACAATTCAAAACAAACAAACGAACAAAAGCCCCGGGATCCCACCAGCACGGCAGCCCAGACCTGGAAGCAGGTCCACACTTGAACGGAGCTCTATACCCCTCAGGAAGAAGCAAAGATGGTGCACGGAGCCAGGTATTTGAGTGAAAGAGGGGGAGGTGGTGAGAGGTAAGGAAGAAATCAAAAGAAGTAGGAAAAAAAGCAACACCAGCAGCCAACACATGGCACTCAGAGAGGTAGCTAGTGCAGGCTGGTAGAATCCAAGCAGCCAGTGTTTCTCGGACAAGAGACTGTGTCTGTGGGAAGCAGAGGGGGCTGAGTGTGGGTGAAGAAGGGTAGGGAGTGGGAAAGTGTGTATCACAAATTACTGGAGCTCTTCACCCCCTCAGGAAAAGCAAAGAGGGCGCACGGAGCCAGGTATTTGAGCGAAAGGAGGGGGAGGTGGTGAGAGGTAAGGAAGAAATAAAAAGAAGCGGAAAAAAGCAACACCAGCAGCCAACAAATGGCACTCAGAGAGCCGGCCTGTTCGGGTGTGTGGAATCCAAGCAGCTGGTGTTTCCTAGACAAGAGATTGGGAAGCAGAGGAGGCCAAGTGGGGGTGAAGAAGGGTGGGGGGTAGGAAAGCATATATCGCAAATTACTGGTTGTTTTGTCTCCCGCTGGAAGCTCCGTGAAGCTGTTTTCTCATACCCTCTGTTTGCTGGCCTCCGATAGGAGTCCAAGATGGCGGATCCACGCTGTGTTAGCTGGTACGGGACCTCTGCATGAATCTCTCCTCGCTCTCCGTTCTCTGTCAGTTTTCTCACTCCATTTGGTGCTTGTCTGAGTTCTTTATCTCTTCATTTGATGTTTTAGGGTTTCAGGATTGTTGTTTTCTCTGTTTGGCTTAGTTTTTCAGATCTTTGCTGTAGAGGGACGGCATGGTGCTTCCGCCTAGAGTGCCATTTTGCCGGAAGTCCGAGGAAAAATATTTTTAAAAAAAAATTTTAATTTTACTGGCAAGGTCATATACAGGATTTGTGGGACCTGAAGTTTATACAATTTGCAGTGGTATACACAGTTTTAACGCACTCAGCTGCTAAGTTAAAGGTTGTATCTGAGTTTGAGTCCATACAGGTTTGAGCAGTTTGAGTCCACACAGAGGGATCTGCCTGATTATCTACTTCTGAAAAATCAGCCATTGAAAACCCAGTGGAGCACAGTTCTTACTCTGATACACATGGAGTCACCATGAGTCAGAGTCAACTCTATGGCAACTGGCTTGGTTTTGCTTTGCTCCTAGTACCCAGAGGGGCTGGTGCAAGTGGAGGCCCTGAAGCTTACAGTTTATTAGTTTCTTGGTAAATTCCCTTCTGATTACTGAACATTAATTAGTTTCTAATTTTAGCTTATGGGTAAGGAGAGTAAGAAAATGTAAAATAAGGCAGGACCAAAACAAGAAAGAGAAAACAAACTCATCGTTGTCAAGTCAATTCCAACTGATGGAAGGTGGTAACAAATACTATTTTCTCCAGCTCTCCCTATCTCACCATTTTACATTTCTGATTCTAACCCCAGGGGCAAGTCCTCACAATGCCAATGATTGCTATATTTGTGTTCTCACTGAAAAAGAGATTGGGGGTTAAGTTACTTGGTATAGGATCAGTGTCTTGTTTTTTTCAATTTTATGTGTGACCAAAGATTCTCACTCAGAATCAGAAAGCTCCAAAATCAGCTGGCCATGTTGCCAAGCACTGTTCTCATTCGGACTGTGTAAAAATGGGACATCCTTGAAGGAGTTACATTGGTGCACCTGGGCTCCTTAGGTTTTTATTAGAGGACAATAATGAATGACTCTACCATGCTGGATAATTCATAAGCTTCCACTCTATCCTACAAATATTTTAGGCTCTTTATGCATTTTTTACCCAAATTATGTCTGAAGGAGGTAGTAAACTATTTTGCCCAGAATTGTTTAGTTAATTTACTTTGATTGCTTTTTTTCCCCCTCTAAACTGACCAATTATTTGACTGAAATTACCAAGCTGGTAAATAGTTTTTCTGTCCAGTCTTAACATTTGTTTTCCTTCTATATAAATTCTTTTCAGTGTAAGAGGTAGCAGCCCAATTTCAGCTAGCTTGTGTAAATGGGCTTCTGGAATCTATGTTGGAGTTGAACTTCCAGGCTTTTCTCCCATCTCTTCTCAGCCCCAAGGGAAATGGTGAAGCTAAGCATTGGGAATATATGTCTGTGATATTGCCAACACCCAAGAGACTCTCTATGCCTCTTATTTCCACTTATCTCAGGCTCAGTATCTCTTTTAAAGTAAATTAATTTTTAAAAAACCCACTCAAACATCAGATCTTACAACTTCAGCCCTGAAAAAGAGAGTCCTGATGATCTCTATCGGTGAAAAAGCAAACCTACTAAAAGATGTGGCTCAATTTAAATATTGTGCCCATTTGTGGACCAATTGATTGTGATATTAGAGATTAGATACTATGATTAGCCCATTGTTTATTGGGTGTCAACTCCTGACAAAACAATTGTGCTTAGGATGATAGTATCATGAAAAAATAAAGCAGAAATGTGGATGGGGTGTGCGGCAGTATCATGGACAGAGGAGTTATGTCAGGAAAATAATTGGTGAGGATGCTGTACGGATGATAAATTCATGTCTATCACATCTTCTCACTGACATTGTAACAATAGTTCACCTTTCTTTTCAGTTTAAACTTACTTTCCTAATACTTTTTGCTATATTACTTCAGATAAATGCATTTTAGATTCAAGATATGTTTTCAGACAAGCTTGGTTAGAATCTCAGTAAAAGGATATTTTTTTAAAGGCACTAGAAGTTTATTTTCTTGGATGGCAAAGAGTAAGTAATATTACATTTATTAAGGTTATAATGTTGCAGCTTTCTAGTTTTCGTATCCCTTTCTACAGCCTCTCCTCCCTTAGCCCTGTTGTTTTCAAGTTATCTGTTTCTGTTTTCTGATTGGCTTGATGATGATTAAAAAGAGAGTGTGATATAAATATCTTATTTTTCATTACTAAAAGAAAAGTTTTCTATATGATCTTATTAAATCTCTTGTGTCCCAGAGAAAAAGAATGGTAACCTATTATATGGTCTTGTATAATTTGAATCTATTTAATTTTTGTGTTGGGTTGAATACAACTTTTACAAAGCATATGTGTAATATCCAGGCAAATTAAAACACATCAGTGTTGTCTTTACGTGGTAAATGTACACATTTCCATCAACTTTGTTTAGACATTTATTTCTAACATGTTACATATAAACATGTTTAAATAATTTTTTGCTATTTGGGGATTAATTTTAATTTTCAAAATATATGACAAAACCTCATGGAAAGAAACTATAGGACAATTGGGAACTTGAATAGTCTTATTGTCCAAAGAAAATGTGTATATATATATATTTGTGTGTGTGTGTGAATAAAAATTCATCCACTATTGGCACAATTGGCCATTTCCCCTACCCCCTTTTTTTTAAAGGATACTTTTAAAAATCATCATGTCTTGTTGCCCTGAGATAATCTTTAAACCTTAATCCAAAACTATGCTCTGAATTCTTCTTTAAACCAAACAATAAGTTAGTTTATTTAGTAAAGAATGTCTGCCTTGAGCATTGTGCTCTTTTAAGAACTATCTATATGAGATCAAATTGACAACAGCAGCTTGAAAGTTCAAATAAAAGCTTAGAAGGCAGTGAGATCATGTTAATGGGAGAGGAACAGTTCAGAAAAGGAGGGTGAGAATGGTTGCACAACTTGAAAATGTAATGAATGTCACAGAATTGTACATGTAGAAATTGTTGAATTGGTGTCTGTTTTGCTGTGTATACTTTCAACAACAATTAAAAAAAAATCATTATGGCTGAATTCAGCACCAGATTATGGGCCAAAGAAATTTAGCACCAGTTACATTAGGAGGACTAAAACTCTAAAAGAGAAAGGTTTGAGCCTTATATAATGCCTTAGGGTTTCTTCTACCTGTGTGATAAAGCAAGACATCCCCTTACTCTAGCACTTTAAAAAGTAAGGGCTCTTTCTTAGAAGAGCTAATTACTTGCTAGATCAGAAAATAACTCCGGAGGCTTATTCCTGATGATATGTAAGCCTGAGGAGAGTAACAATTATTTGGTGAGTGAAAAGAATTGATCTCAGCCAAGAAATGTGGTTCCACCAACAACAGCTTGTAGATTTTTAGAGATGTTTATACCAGTGACTTGTGGATTAGGAGCTCTTTAAGTGTCACTAGGAGCCTGATGGCTCAGTGATTAAGAGCTTGGCTGCTAACCAAAAGGCTTGCAGTGCGAATCCACGAGCCACTCCTTGGAAACCCTGTGTGGCAGTTCTACTCTGTCCTGTAGGGTAGCTATGAGTCAGAATTGACTCAACTGCAATGGGTTTTGAGTGTCACTAACAGTAACAAAAAGTAAGCAGTCAATATGATAAATAGAACCCTTGATAGTGAGAGATGCGAGCCTCAAACACATATTAGTATGATGGCAAATTTTCATGTGGAAAGCAAGAAATTTTGTCACTTTAAGTGTAGTTCCTAAGATATTGTCATTTCTATCATCAGTGTTCTCAGCGGTTTTTAGAAAACTTAACCTTGGGAAGCTTGCAGACACATATTAGAAGAATAAAGAAATATTAGGCGTCCCAATAAAATGTGTTTTCTAGATTTATTTCCACTAATTTTCCCCACATTAACTTCATTGTTCTTTGTCTAACATCACAAATTGTTTAATAAGAAAATTCTTTCAAGACTGTGAATTTTCCTCTAGATAAGTCTTTGGCTGAATTCCCCAAGTTTTGGTATATAGTCCTCATTATAATTAATTTCTAAGTATTTGGTAATTGCATTTTTTGTTTCTTCCTCAAGAGTTAAGAATTTATGTATTTGTGTTTTGTTTTTTTCCCCAGGTAATCAGATTTCTTTTCCAGATGATTAAGTTTTTTTTTTTCTGCTTAAACTTTGATATTAATTTTTAGTTTTAGAATACTGTTCTCAGAAATGTTGACTAGCACAAGTTTTACTTTCATGTAGTTATTGAGATGATCTTTGTAGCCTAATACCATGGTTTCCAAATATGACTTCATTTTTCTTTAAATTATGGGAGAACTAAAATTTCCCCTTAATAACATAGATTACATTTTCTGCACCATCAGTTATGTTGTTTATATCATTGAGTGTAGGTATCAATTGTGTTAATCTTTGTATAGTCATTCCTTATGTCTTCCATCTCCCTTTTCAATTTACCTGTGCTCTTTCTATGTCAGTGTGCTAGTATTACAACAGGCTATGTTTTTTCCATCTATTAAGTATATGGAATTTTTTTTGACATTTTTCTACAGAATAGTGCAGCAGATCATTTTCAAAGATAGGCCTTTCCTATTGACTTCTGGATACTGTTCCCTGTCTCTTGCTTTACAAAATTTAGTTATAGATATCACATTGTTTTTTTCTTCTCTGAGCACCTGCAGACAAGGTAAAATCTAAAAATGGTTAAGACTTGTAATTGGATTGTACTTGATCTCACACTCTGTTCACTTATTTTTTGGCAGATCTATAGCTAGATGTCAGGTTGACAAGAACAGCTCATGGCTCAATTCCCAGTTTGGGGTAAGGGTTCACCTAGATCACCTCAGCAATAGTAGTTCAACATTTCTTTATAAGCCCACTTTTTGAAACATGAAAAGTTACCTACCAATACTAGTTCCAAAGCTCTTGTTTTTCACAGAGGAAAACCTGTGGAGATTATTTCTTCCAGAATGCACTGATGGTGACTTCTCCCCTCTCATTGCTTTCTATTCAGTTATTTTATACAATTCATTGTCTCTTCTTAGATGTGAGAAAATGAGGTTCAGGATGTGAAAGGTCAGAAAAAGAGTGAGGGAGGAGGTACTATGTTTTACATTCTGTACTTGAGAACAAAGAGGGCTGGCTACCCAGTTTTCTGAATGGTAAAGCCATAATGAAGGAAACAAAGGCATGGGAAGGTGTGAAACATCATTTTAATTTTGTTTTCAGTTAGTGTCTGAGATAAGCCACAAATAGCAATTTAAGGTTTTTTCGTTTTTTTTTTTTCTCAGACTAGTTTCCTAAATTCTGGTGTTACATCTTGTGGAAGTTTGGTTTTCCATGTTGTTCTTTGGAAGTTGAATGAAAGAGAGTTGTAGAGAAGTTCTCACAGGATTATGGCAGGAGGACCCTGCTAAGCAGATGCTCTTCTGAACTGTAAATTCTCAGAGATTAGCAGAGACAATAAAGTCATGAAAATGAAACAAAACAGCAACAACTGTAACAAAACATTAAATTAAATGCTCAAATTCTAATCTCTTCTATTAACTTCTGGTGTGATTGTGGCAAGTCTTCCTTATCTCTGAAATGGAAAAGTTAGAATTAGATTCCCTTATGTCGAAAATAAATAATTTATTCTCTTTTTTATAGATCACGTATTATAGAGTCACATTTTCTAAGTTTAGGCAACTTCAGAATAAGGTAAAAACTTATTTTTTCCCATTCACGCTCTGTGAGGACAATGTGAGCAGCCGTCTTACCATTCAGTAGAGCTTGTCACTTTCTCTTTACCCCATTCAGTCAAAGGAAGAATGGGTCTGCCATGAGCAATTTAAACTGATTTTAAGTAGACAGGGGCATTCATTTATGAGTACATATATTTCAATTCTTATGCTCCTAAGAGATTGATTTTCTTATTTGTTTACCAGTTTAGTTCTATGACATAGGGAAGGACAGCACAACTCTCTTAAGATCCTCACATTCTTTTTTGTAAGTGACCATCCAATCCTATGCTAATAAAGCATGCTGCCTGATGTTTCTATTTATCTTATACAGAGCTATGCATCACTGTAATGTTAAGATAAAATAGTTTTCTTGTCTCTTTGATGGAAAACGTCAACATTGTGGTTTTTAGAATTATTAAACTTTGGAGGTGTTGTAGAATTTATGTTTAAAAGAGGTTACTTTGTTGAGAGGTAGAAATACATTCTTGCAAATAAATATCTATTAGTCAAAAATAATTTTCTTATTTAAACATTTCCAATTTAATGTTCATTTCTCATTTCACACACAATTACTGTATTTGACTAGGATTTGGATCAAGACTGAGAAAAAGCTTTCATCAAAGAGTGTTTGAAGTCTCCAAGAAAGTTGATGCCACTAGCTTTTCCTGTTATGATTTTAAGAGAGCAATTCATGTCTGAAGTTGTTTTTAATTATAAAAATTTTATGACAAATTCATGTGTTTTTCATTTAAAATTTTTTTCTCAGATGGGTTAGGTAATATTTTCTGAATACTCTCCAAATTACATGTTCCAAGGGAAAATTTTATTTCCCTAGGAATCATAGAATATATTAATATTTTGTCAAGTAGAACACAATTTCTGAAACTACATTGGTCTGAATTTATGCAAATTTTGAAAGAAAATAGATGCTAGCCACTAATAGTACACATTAAGCTTGTGTTGGGTTAGAAAAACCAGCCGAGATTTATGTGTAAAAAAGTCTACACTAGCCTAGTTTAGCATGTTCTATGACAAAAATTAAAATTTAAAGAGTATTGTACAGTGTTTGCTCAAGACAATGTTCTCAAAGTTTTCATGGTAACAAGGAATCTCACAATATTTTCCCAGATTACTGTGCACAGCTCATCACAAAGACTTTTTATTACAACTGGAATATCTCACATTTTGGCTGGTAGTAGTTGATTTTGTCTGAATAGATCTGAGGAGAAGAAAAATACATCACTAAAGGTTTTGTGTGTATGAAATTTATACACAAGTAACTGATCATATTCAAAATGGACATATTTCCCAGTTCATATCTCAAAGTTATTAGCAGCCATGTCAATAGAAAATTGCAAAACAAATAGCAGGTATCAAAATAATGTTACAAAGTCACCAAAAATGTTGAATCCACTGAGTTTTAACTATTCATTCAGATATACAAAACTTCCTTCAGAGTTAAAAGTTCAGTGTTTGAGTGCTGGACGAAATAATTCTGCCCTTGGAAATTATAAATGATAAGAGGAAAATTCAGCAAACACATTTTCATTATTTCTCCTTTATGATTGTACTGTCCAACCCTAATACCTAATACTGCTCTTTATCTGTAGTACAGCGAATGCTCAATAGCTAGCCCCTGTCATGGTTAGGCTATGATAATATGGTGTTACGATAATATGGTGCTCTCGGCTAGTTATTGAGCATTGACTATATGACAGATATTGAGCAAATTTCATATTATATGTAATCTTCAGAGTGCTGATGCAAAATATTTATAATTTATATTTTTCCCAATTATAAAAATAAGACAATAAAGGATAAGAAAAATGAAGTGGTTTGTCCAGGGTCGCAAGGCTACTACATTTTACATGGTGTTATGGACTGAATGGTGCACCCCCCAAATTTGTGTCAACTTGGTTAGGCCATGATCCCCAGTACTGTTGGTTATCCACCATTTTGTGATCAGATGTAATTTTCCTATGTGTTGTAAATCCTAATCTCTGCCTGTGGTTAATGAGGCTAGGTTATGTTAAAGAGGATTAGGGTGGGATGCAATACCCTTACTCAGTCACAGGTCTGATCCAATGTAAGGGGTGTTTCCCTGGGGTGTGGCCTGCATCATCTTTTATCTTACAAGAGATAAAGGAGAGAGAATGAGCAGAGAGATAGAGGCCTCTTCCCACCAAGAAAGGAGAGCCAAGAGCGAGGTGTGTACTTTGGACCTGGGGTCTCTGCACTGAGAAGCTCCTACACCAGGAGCAGATTGATGACAAGGACCTTCCCCTAGAGCCAACAGAGAGAAAACCTTTCCCTGGAGCTGGCATCCTGAATTCTGACTTCTAGCCTCCTAAACGATGAGAGAACAAACTTGTTTGTTAAAGTCATCCACTTGTCATATTTCTGTTATAGTGGCACTAGATAACTAAGACACATGGTAAAAATAAGATTAAATCTTTTTCTCTTAAAAAGATAACTATTATTTTGGAAATACAAATGTTCATATTCTAAGGCTGTAAGTTCTAATCTAAAGTCCTGGACAAGTAGAGACAAAGTGCAAGTCATTCTTTAAGGCATAACTTGGAAGCAACCCCTCAATGTAATTTAGCCTTCCTGGTTTCTCTCTTTTCACAGTGCTTTGTAGCTCTGGTGAAAGCACTCACCAAATGTTTGTGCCTATACTTAATCCTTGATTTGTAGATTCTTTGACTCAAACCTCAGCTTAGTCATTTTCCTCAAGCTCTGAACACAATGACTAGTTTGTTGAAATGATTTAAGTAATTATTATAAATAGTAGGGCTCTTTTTGAAGTTCAAATGAGTTTATAGCTTTGATAAGAGCCAAAAACAAAACAGAGCTCATGAAGAGTACACTGATTTCTCATTCCTATTTTAGCTGCTTCATCAACACTGGAATAGGGCCAAAAATCCAAATAAAACTCCAGTGACATGGAGACTTCATATTACAAATGTAAATCTATTGCCCTTTTATAAATATGCTATTTCGGATCCAAAGTCTATGTTCTATCCTTTCAACAAGTAGTTAAGATTGCTAATAAATGGAAAAGAAATTTTTACATTTCCCCTCCTTAAAATTTTTGGAGGTTTTTTTTAATGTGAAATATATTAGATTGAAAAAAATATTTGTAGTATATTTGTACACTGGAAAGGAGATCAAAGTTTAATATGAGAGGCAAGGAGCAAGAAAAAAATTTATGTAACATTTTGGTGAGTGGATAATTGGAGTACGAGTGATTTAAAAATATTTTTCTACATTTTTCATCCATTCCTTTTTAAAAAGAAATCCTCCTTTATAAAGCATTCTATCAAACTACGCTTTGACGGGATTAATACCGTAATAATCATTTCCCTCTTCTATTTTTCTGTCTTTAATAGAATCTTTATTCAATATTTTAACATGCTCAAAGCATTCTCATCTTAAAACACACACGCACACACACACAAACACACCACCTCCATCCTGACTTCATATCCTCCTCCAGCTACTGTTGTTCACACCTGTGAAACCGTGAACAAAATCAGGGATAGTGAATATATCCAACACCACATTCCATTGCACCATCCTCACCCCCAGGAAACCACTGATTTGCTTTCTGTCACCATAGATTAATTTCCATTTTTAAGAGTTTTATAAAAATGGAATCAAACTGTGTGTATTCTTTTTGTTTGGTTTCTTTACCCAGCATATTTCTTTTGAGACTGATGCATACTGTTGCATGTATCAGATAGTTGATTACTTTTTAATAAAGAGTAGTATTGATACACTACAGTTGGTTTATCCATTACTGATGATGGACCTTTGTTTTTGTTTTATTTTTTTCTTCAAGTTTTTGGCTATAACAAAGCTGCTGTCTTAATTACCTAGGGCTGCTATAACAAAAATACCACATGGTGTCCCACACAGCATTGTCTCAGATCAAGGAACTCACTTCACAGCAAATGAAGTGTGGCAGTGGGCCCTTTCCCATGAAATTCACTGGTCTTACCATGTTCCCCATCATCCTGAAGCAGCTGACTTGATAGAATGATGGAATGGCCTTCTAAAGACATAATTAAGGTCCCAGTTAGGTGACAATACCTTGCAGGGTTGGGGCAATGTTCTCCAGAAAGCTGTATATTCTCTAAACCAGCATCCAGTATATGGTGCTGTTTCTCCCATAGCCAGGCTTCATGGTTCCAGGAATCAAAGGGTGGAAGTGAGAGTAGCACCACTGACTATCACCCCTACTGACCCACTTGCAAGATTTTTGCTTCTTGTTGCTGCAACCTTATGCTCTGTGGGTCTAGAGGTCTTAGTTCCAAAGGGAGGAATGCTCCCACCTAGAGACACAACACTGATTCCATTGAACTGTAAGTTAAAAATGCTACCTGGCCACTTTGGGTTCTTCATGCCTCTGGCTCAACAGGCAAAGAAGGGAGTCACTGTGTTGGCTAGTGTGATTGACCCTTATTACCAAGAAGAAATTGGATTGATATAACATAATGGAGGTAAAGAAGAGTATGTCTGGAATACAGGAGACCCCTTAGGATGTGTCTGAGTACTAACATGCCCTCTGATTAAAGCCAGTGGAAAACTACAGCAACCCAATTCTGACATGAATAGTAATGGCTCAGACCCTTCAGGAATGCAGATTTGGTTTACCCTACCAGGAAAAGAACCATGACCAGAAGTACTTGTTGAGGGTAAAGGGAATACGGAATGCGTGGTGGAAGAAGGTAGTTCTAAATACCAGCTGTGACCATGTGACCAACTGCAGAAAGGAGGACTGTAATTGTTACGAGTATTTCTTCCTTATATGTGTACATCAAATATCTTTGTTTCCTTCACTTATAAAATATAAGATATAAACAGGGCTAGTGCATTTTTGGTTGTACATGTGTTACTTATATCATGTTGGGACTATGACTTCGTAATTGTCTTTATTTAGAGATTTTGTGTGGTTTACAGAGATGTGTACGAGTACTGAGTTGACAAGGTGCGGACTGTGATGGTTAAGACTGTGTGTCAACTTGGCTGGGCCGCGATTCTTAGTGGTTTGGCAGTTATGATGTAGTTTGGCAGCTATGTAATGATGTAATCACCTCCATAATGAAATCTTATATAATGTAATCACCTCCATGATGAGATCTTCTGTGAGAAGCCAATCAGTTGAAAGAGTTGGGGATGTGACCTGCATCCAATATAGGTGGTCTTTCTGGTTTTTGGCATTTGAGCTAACAGCTTACCTGCCAATCTTGGGATTCATCAGCCTCTGTAATCTGTGAGCCAAAGGCCTGCCATCTTATCTGCTGATCTTGGGTTCTTTATTCTCTGCAGCTACATGAGTTAGGGGAAGCCTCCAGTCTGACCCATAGACTTGGGAGTTTCCAGCCTTTACAATCACATGAGTCATTTCCTTGATGTAAATCTCTGTCTCTCCAGTTCACAGTACTGAGGAAACCAGTACAACTTGTACAAGGAAAGGTCATGGAAGCCCCATAGACACATCCAAACTCCCTGAGGGTCTGAATTGCTGGGTGGAGGGCTGTGGGGACCATGATCTCGAGGAACATCTAGCTCAGCTGGCATAACACAGTTTATAAAGACAATGTTCTACATTCTATCTTGGTGAGTAGCGTCTGGGGTCTTAAAAGCCTGTGAGCGGCCATCTAAGATACTCCACTGGTCTCATCCCTTCGGGAGCAAGGGAGAATGAAGAGAACAGGATACAAGGAAAAGATTAGTCCAAAGGACTAATGCACCACAGCTACCAAGGCCTCCACCAGACCCAGTCCAGTACAGCTAGATGGTACCTGGCTACCACCACTGACTGCTCTGATCAGGATCACAACAGAGGGTTCTGGACAGAGCTGGAGAAGGATGTAGAACAAAATTCTAACACACACAAAAGAGACCAGATTTACTGGCCTAAAAGAGACTGGAGAAACCCCAAGAGTATGGCCCCAAGACACCCTTTTAGCTCAGTGGTAAAGTCACTTCTGAGCTTCACCATTCAGCCAGGGATTGGACAGCCCCATAAAGCAAAATGAGAGTAATGAGGCACAGCAGGCCAGGGACAAGGGCTAGAAGGCAGAAGGGGACAGAAAAGCTGGTGATAGGGAACCCAAGGTTGAGTAACCACAGTGTTGATGTGTAGTGAGGTTGTTAACCATTGTCATAGGACAACATGTGTACTAACTGTTTAATGAGAAACTATTTTGTTCTGTAAACCTTCAACTAAAGTGAGAATAGCAGCACAATTGGAAGAGCGTAGTCGATGTCACTGAACTGTGCATGTAGAAATTTTTGAAATGGTGTATCTTTGGCTATGTATATTTTCACCAAAAAAAAAAAAAGGTCGAGAAGGGAGAGGGTTGACATGTCATGGGGTTGTTAACCAATGTCATGAAACAATATGTGTACTACTGTTTAATGAGGAACTATTTGTTCTGTAAACCTTCACCTGAAGTACAATAAAAAAAAACAACAACAAAACACACACACACACAAAATCTCTGTCTCTCTCTAGGTATATATATACATGTATATGTATTCATTGAAGTATATATATATATATATATATATATATATGTATACTTCACTGGTTTCACTTCTCTAGAGAACTCAGCCTAAGATAGCTGCTATGAACATTCATGTACAAGTCTTGTATGGATATAAGCTTTCTTTTTCTCAGGTAAATATCTTTTGATAAAATGTCTGGACCATATGGTAGGTGTATATTTAACTTTTTGAGAAACTGTTAAAATGTTATGCCATTTATATTCCCACTAGAGTTATGTGAGAGTGTTAGTTCCTCTGTATCCTCATCAACACTTGGTCTGGTCAGTCTTTTTAGTTTTAGCTATCCTAATTGCTGATGTCAGAAGGATCATGGCTTAAAGCAGAGAATACCAGAAAGATGTTCACCTGTGTTTTAGCACAGGCATTCCGCTGTGTGATCATAACAACTTATGGATAACACTGTAAAGAATAAGAATACGAGAACACTTACTTGTGCGCTTGAGGAATCTGCACTTAGACAAAGAGGCAGTCGTTCGAACAGAACAAGGGGATACTGCGTGGTTTAAAGTCAGGAAAGATGTGCATCAGGGTTGTATCCTTTCACCATACTTATTCAATCTGTGTGCTGAACAAATAATCCAACAAGCTGGACTATATGAAGAACTGGGCATCAGGACTGGAGGAAGACTCATTAACAACCTGCGTTATACAGATGACACAACCTTGCTTACTGAAAGTGAAGAGGACTTGAAGCACTTACTGATGAAGAACAAAGACTACAGCCTTCAGTATGGATTGCACTTCAACATAAGGAAAACAAAAATACTCACAACTGGACCAATAAGCAACATCATGATAAATGGAGAAAAGATTTAAGTTGTCAAGGATTTCATTTTACTTGGATCACAATCAATGCCCATGGAAGCGGCAGTCAAGAAATCAAACATTGCATTGCATTGGTCACATGTGCTCCAAAAGATCTTGTTAAAATGTTAAACAGGAAAGATATCACTCTAAGGGCTAAGGTGTGCCTGACCAAAGCCATGGTGTTTTCAGTTGCCTAATATGCATGTGAAAGCTGGACAATGAATAAGGAAGACCAAAGAAGAACTGATGCCTTTGAATTATGGTGTTGGGGAAGAATACCGAATATACCATGGACTGCCAGAAGAATGAACACATCTGTCTTGGAAGAAGTACAGCCAGAATGCTCCTTAGAACTGAGGATGGTTGAGACTTTGTTTCTTATACTTTAGACATTTTATGAGGAAGAACTAGTCCCTGGAGAAGGACATCGTGGTTGGTAGGGTAAAGGGGCAGTGAAAAAGAGGAAGGCCCTCAACATGATGGATTGACATAGTGGCTGCAACAATGGCTTCAAGCATAATAACGATTGTGAGGGTGGCGCAGGACTGGGTAGTGTTTCATTTTATTGCACATAGGGTCGCTGTGAGTTGGAACCAACTCAAGGGCCCCTAACAACAACAACAACATAAGAACTTTATTATAGTATACTGCTTCACAGCCGTTATGTTATTGTTGTCATTTAAGTTACTTATACATAAGTTATAAACCCCACAATATTTTAAAATGTTTTTTGTTTAAACTGTCTATTATGTTTTGGAAATATTAGATAATAAACAATGTTACATATTTACCAATGTAGTTCTCATTTCTGATGCTCTTCTTCTGACTCATCTTTCTTCTGCCTGGAAAAGTTCTTTATTTGTAGTCCAGGTCTGCTGGCGATAAAAGTCTTTCAGTTTTTGTATGTGATAGTCTTTATTTTGCCTTTTTTTACAAAGTACTTTAAAGATGTTGCTCCATTATTTTCTGGCTTATATTGTTTCTGATGGGAAATCTGCTGTCATCCTTATCTTTGTTCTCTTTTTCTCTGTCTGTTATTAGATTTTCTTTTTATCACTGCTTTTGGGGAGTTTTATTATGATGTATTATCTTTCATGTTTTTTGTGCTTGGGGTCTATTAGGTTTATTGGATCGGCAAGTTTACAATTTTCATCAGATTTGGAAAAATTTTGGCTATTATTTCTTCAAATATTTTTTCTATGCCCTCTCCTTTGTGGGCACCAACTACACACATATTATGATGCTTGAAGTGTTCCATGAAACTTTGATTTTATTTTTATTTATGTTATTTCTCTTTTCTCTCTGTGTTTTATTTTGAAATATCCTACTCTATGTCTTCAAGTTCAATAATCTTTTTCTTCTGTGTCTAACTGGCTCTTAATCTTATCCAATTAATTTGCATCTTACACATTATAGTTTTCATACTGAACAATTTAATTTGCACCCTTTTTAATCTCCCAAGTCTCTACCTAACTTTTTGAATATATGGAATACAGCTATAATAACTTTTAATGACCTCACGTTGTAACTCTAACATTTATGTCAGTACTGAATTGATACTGATTGACTTTTTGCTCCTCTTAGGTTTGTTGTGGGGAGGGGGGAATAGGTTAATGCACATTAAGTGCCAGGCATATATTAGTTGCTTAATAACTGTTAACCACCGTTGGCTTTATTAATGTTGTTTGACTACCCCATGTTCTATCTCAGAGCACCTGACATTCCTTATAACTGAATAGCTCCTCACCTACCTTTTTAATTGGCTAGTTTAATGTCACCTTGAAAGTCTAACTAAAATACCATTTCCTCACAGAGGCTTTCAGATATCCCATTCAAAAAGAACAAATGCTTCCCATTATCAAAAGCTGTATCGAGCAAAATGTAATCTTTATACCTTTCCCATTAATTACAAGCTGTTAGTCATCTTTTATATTATATTTCTTGTGTCTTACTCATTAGAATGTGAGCTCTCTGAGAATAGGGAATTTATTGATTCTGTTCCTCACTATTGCTAAGGACATAGTACCCATTGCCATCGAGTCAATACTGATTAATGGTGGTCCCATGTATTACAGAGTAGAACTGAGCTCTGTAGAGTTTTCTTGGCTGTAATCTTTGTGGAAGCAGATCATCAGGCCTTTCTTCTGTGGTGCTGCTTGGTGGGTTTCACTGCCAATCTTTGAGTTAGTAGCCGAGAGTAAACTGTTTGCACTACGGGGGGACCTGGGGACTTTAGTACTCTTACCCATTGCCATCAAGTGGATTCTGACTCATAGTAACCCTACAGGACACAGTAGAACTGCCCCATAGAGTTTTCAAGGAGTGGTTGGTGGATTCGAACTGCAGACCTTTTAGTTAGCAGCCGAGCTCTTAACCACTATGCCACCAGGGCTTCAGGGACGTAGTAGGTACTTTATATTTATCAGTATGCTCCCTTCATTACTTGTACCCTGAATTGTAAGCTGAGTTGAAACTCACCATCAGTGTGAACAAGCTTTTTTAAAAATTCCCATTTTGGTACAAATTGCTAAATAATGCAATGCTGTCGGTTTAAAAAAATCCTTTTAGAAGGAGAACAGTTGTCAGGGATTCTAGTAAATTAATACACATCAGCCAAACTAATAATAGTGAAAGATTCATTGTTATATTTACCACACTTGCTGCAATGATGCTTATATTCATGGACTTTACTGGTTCATTTGAAAAACTAATTGAATGTAGAAATTCTATGCCCTTAGGGGTTACCTGGGCTGCCAGGTAAGAGCTCAGAATACTTCAAGACCACCATTTTTAAGGAAGTCCAGGCCAAATGGAGTGGCTACATAAAATTCTCTGCTTGACAGCCCAAGTTGAGGTCCTAATTGAAGCCAGCATCAACTGTGTGACGTGAGCGAAGACAACGCAGAATATTCTCACACCCTTAGCCACTGAGTCTTCCTAGCTGAGTTCCCTCACAACATGGTACAGAGAGAAGTAATTTCCACCTTGCCCTATTTGAATTCCCGAGCCACAAAATTTGTGAGCATAATCAAATGGCTGTTTTAAGCCACTAACATTTGCGGCAATTTGTTATGCTTTAAAAGTAACTGGAATGTCTCTTATTAGCCTTTTCCTGAGATTGGAAACTGGTCTGGCACCCCACGTGGTAGCTGGGATTGTGACATTCAAGGGATTATTTTTGGATGCTAGCTACCCTGAGTATTAACCCTTGTCAGAATTTCCCAAGTTGGTAATATCCAAAATACAAGAGTTTTTCAGTTCATCCCTGTAAGCACATACTAACCCACGCAACTATCTCTATTTTGTTTCCAGTATATAGAATATGTATGTATATATATATTTCCATTATGTGTATATATTTCCTATATATATATAATATATATAGTTCCATTATATATATATATAAAACTTATTTTCTGCAGTTTGTTCTGACTGTTATTTATGGATATGAATTAACAAATCAGCACAGTATGGACTTTCTCATGTAAAGAAGGACAGAGACTCCTTTGATGATCATCAACCATTACCCAATGAACAACTCCAACTGCCAGGTGCACAGTCCTAGTAAAATCCTCTGATTAAACAGAATCATTCCATACTCCATGGCTATGTACCAGACTGTTCTGCTAACTGATTCTCTAGTTAATATGAATGGGCCAGATTTATAGTGTATTAAGTGAAAGTTTGAAAACCTTTCTTTTAGTCTTGCTGCTTGGGATTTGCCCCATTTCATTTTCAATATGCAGCACATATTGAGAGCTGTCCAAATGTGATTCATGTTCAGCAGAGATGCATTGTGGTAAACATTTCTTTAATGTTCGAAGTCTAGCTAATTATTCCTTAAAGAAGATAGGTATAACATCATGAATAGGTCCAGGCCTGGGAGTTACCTGCAGTGGTCAGTTACTCTAAGTAGTAGAGTACTACTTTTAAAAGCTTTAGCTTAATCTGGAATTAGTTACGCATTCTAAGAATATTAAAAATGTTCTTTAAATGAATTATCCCTTTCTTCCATCAATTGCTCAAGATTATACTCCAATAAGGCAAAAGGCCTAAGTTTTGGACCAGTTGCCTGACTTGTAATATTAACATAATTTTTCCTTATATCAGGTTTTAACATTTTTAATTGTGTTATAAAAATACATCATCCTGTGAAATGTTAGAAGTCTAAATGGGTTTAACAAACAAAAATACTGATGCAAAGAGATTACAGGTGCCATGATAGATATTGTCATACATACAAAATAGGTAAAAATTCAGCATATTCTGAATGTCTAGGAAGATCTGAGGATCACAATTAAGCTTAGATGAAAAGGTCATGCAGAAAGTCAATTAAAAATCACAGTCTAATAAATTTTTCAGTATAGTTGCTAAAGAATAATCAAAAAACCAAGAAAATGTGTTTCTTATGCCTATGAACTACAGGCAGATGAATTCATGAAAACATTTAGGAAAACAACTCTGGACTTAGGAGCCAAAATAAATATTCTTAATTAAGCTGTAGATAATGAGTACAGATATTTGATTCTAGTTATGAGAAATGAGTACTTACAGCACCTTCTAAAAGCCAGAAATTATCACTGTAACTTTTCTGAAATCTGGAGCAAAATTAAGGACATAGTGGATATTATATTTATTTGGAGATCTTGACCTGACCAAAACAACAACAACAAAAAGTCTATCAGTACTCTGGAACATATTATTTGATCATGCCCTATGTAGTAATTATTGCTTGATGAGGGAGATATGGAATTCCCTTTGGGGTCTCTATAAACTATATGTGACATCCAAAAGACATTTTCATTTCTTTCAGTTTAGAAAAATAATTTGTTATTTTTAACTGCTTTGAGGTGACATCAGCTTGGATTAATCCGACCTCCTCTGTTATATTTTGCCTTTATGTCATGAAAGTTATAAAGAGGATTTAGTGTCTTCTGTTATTGAAACTTCAGCTTTGGTTCTGGCATTGTATTTTCTAATTATGCTGGGAGGATGGCTTCTTATCAAGGTAGTTTACTTCTGAGTGATGTTCTTTTTGTGGCTTCTGTGGTGGACAAGTTAGATTGCTTCTGACATCAGTCAGCAGTAAATTAGCTTCCAATTTGGCTGTATTCTAGAAGACTGAAAGATTTACTTTGTCAACATCTTTACATTCAGGTGAAAATAACTTCCTTTAGGTTTGATTTGCTTTCTACCTGAGGCACAGGACAGTTTCTAGAGTTCCTTTTATACCTGCTATTTAAGAAAACAAACTAAACTTTTTTATGCCTCACATTGTGAAATTTTTTTTTGTTTTGTTTTTCTTATTTAGACTGACACTGGTTAATCTTATTTTTAAAAGATAAGTTACACTCTTCTAGAAAGTCTGAACATGACCAGGTGCTCAAGAATTGCACAAAAGTGATTTTCTAGCCTATCACGTCAAATGATTCAAGCAAAAAACACTGGATTCCAAGTAGATCGGGAAAGATAAGAAGTAACTAGACAATATCGAGGTAGAAAGGAAAATAACCATTTCCTCATGGGCACTATTACCCGGAGCAAATAATTTTGATGAAGTGTGATGAATGCTAACATGCAACTTATTAAAGGGGTTTAATGGCATGACTAGCATTTTTTAAAATTATACATGTTAGAAATAAAATTCCCTGATGTAAATTATGGAAATTTTAGGTCTTATTTTAAATTGAGCATCTTAATTTCCTAAAGATTAACTTTAAAAGTAGGGTAATATGTTTATTTGAAAGTACATTAGTTGTGAAACATGGGTTTATTAAGACGAGACAAACATTTAAAACAATAATCACCAGTAATAGCATTTTCTGATTTTTAGTGGATTAATTTTTTGCAATCAGTTTGAAACTGAGTAGTATGAAATAAGTTGTGATGTTAAATTTGTTTCTGTAGACTATTACAAAGATTGTGGCAGGCGTTGCTAAAAAGTCGAGAGGAATTTCAACTAGAGTAAGGGAGAAAAAAACTAACAACCTCCACTCATTTTTAATAATATTGAAATCTTGTTGATAACTGTTTCCGGGTACATCTTTTTCATTTCATGCATTAGTGTTCCTCAACAATTGTACTTGAATTTCTCAGAAATATTCAGCACATATTTACTGAGTGGAATACAACTGATTCAAGGTAGAACCAAGTTATGTGGCTCCCAAAAGTGTCTTAAAAGACAGAATCTACATGCAGAAAATATTAAATCCAGCTACCTTATAGTAGAAAACATGTCCACTCAGTTTAAAATATGGCATTCTGCCAAATTGGGTAATTTGTCTTCATTAATGCAACAGCTAAACAATCTGCCTCTGTGGATCTCCACCTTTGTCTCTGCATGTATTCTGTCACTATCAGCACTAGCTCTCAGCACAGCGAAGGGTTCACCGCTGGGCAGTGCAAGTCAAGCAGCAAGCTGGGAGTGGAGGAAGATCCAACTGAAAGAGAAGGAACGCAGCTTAGACTTCAAGGAAATAGTGGGCTAAGTGGAGGTAGAAGCACTGGTTGCAAAACAGGGCCAAAATTCACAGATGAGGTCAAAATAATAGAGGACAAACAGAGTGCAGGGAAGTCTCAATCCAGAGAAGCATGCTGGGATACATCTTCCAAAATTCAGAGTACATTTAAAGGTAGTTTGGGAAGTGGGTCAGGTTTTCCAAGGAATACATCTGAAGAACAGGCTAGGGGAAATGGGAACAGAGCCTAGCAGCCTGGAAATGGGCTGGTTAGTAAAGATAATTGACAGTAGGCAAGTTAGAATGTTGGGCGACTTTCTTCCATGGACTTCAGTGCTTTTGGGCAAATTACAAATAAAAAAACAGGTTTTGCAGGATGCTCCAGGTACCCTAGATACTTAAACTAAATGGGACAACGGGATATATAAGAAAAAAGAAAGGAAGTTCTGCTCAATAATAGTAATAATAGAAGAATGAGAAGAAGAACAAATACCATTTACTGCTCATCTAATGTGTGTCAGACAGTGAGCTAAGTGATTTACATATATTTTATTTAATCTTTGGAATTGCTTTAGAAAGTATTATTATTTAAAGTTGGGGGGGGGTGGATACCGAAGCTCAGAGAAGTTAAGGAATTTACTGTCCATCATATAGCTAAGTAGCAGGGCCAAAGCTTGAACCCAGACTTATTGACTTCTTGCTTTTGCCTAGTACCTGTGTAGGTGGGCAGAGACTATCAGAGTATTTCCAAACTCTGTCTATTGGAAGCTGAGAAAATTGATGAATGGCCCTAACCTTTTGTTGTTCATAGACAGTATGGAGGAAAGGAAGGAGTTAGATGGGGCTAAGGCAAGCTCAGCCGGAGCATGACAGTCATAAATAGAAACTCAGAGGCAGCCACATGGGCAAGATTTGAAATTCAGCCATATCCTCAGAGCTCCAGAAATTAAGAGTGACTTAAATGTGGGTATATGGTACAGGTTATGTCCATTTTGAATTTGGGGAATGAGTCAAGGTAATAATGGGTTTTGAAGTTGGGAGATCAAACTAACGAATAATTTCAATAGCCAAAACCTAAACTCACTCACTGGATCAAGACAGTGATTTTACACGTGATGGAGAAGACAAGCAGAAATGGGAAACTAATTTCTCATTGGGTCTTCACAGGGTGTAGGGTTACTAAGGAATGTGGATGGCATTGGGATAGTTGCAGATAGAGGCTAACAATCATATTTCTACAATGATTACTACAAAAATAATCAGATAAATAGTTGTAAAGATGAAGTGAGATAATACAGGGAAAATAGCTTGTTAGTGCCTAGAAGGTAGTAGATATCCAATAAATGATAGCCATCTGATCTAGAAGTTGGTACACCTAAGTCAATAACTATTTAGTGATAGATTCACAGTTTATAGAGTCATAGTTTTGCACTCTTAAATATATAATCTTATTCTAAATTAGTTTCACATATTTGTTTCAATAGTAAAAACTGAGAGGGCAGGGACTATGTATTATATGTTTATATACCGCACTACGGCTATCTCTATATTTTATGTATAATTGGTGCACAGAAAACACTTATTGGTTGTTTGCCGCATATTAAAACACACACATGCAAACACACACACACATACACACACACTTCTTATTGAGTTAGTATAGTAATTCTATCGAAGATATTCCTATGCTTTATTTTAGAGTCTAGGACATAATATGTTCAAAACTCGAAAAAGGATATTTTAATTTTCCTTCCTGAAAAGTGTTGGCTAATTTCTACAAATACAGACAGAAAGATACAAGGTAGATTTTCAAACATTTAATAAAAAAACAGTTTATGCTTGGAGGAATCTCTCAGAACCAAGGACAATGCAATCTTTATTTATTCAGCCTTTCATCACCATTCTAAAACCATAGTAGTAATGATAGTGTAGAATCATAGGATTGAAATGCAGATAATAGATTCTGCTTACATTCAGTTTCTTTCCCTTGGGTAGCCTATCAGTATAGGGAAAATGTTTCCATTGCTTATAGTCATAGTGTATGTATTATTTCCTCAAACAGCATAAAACATTTTCTTACACCTTTTACTCCCTTTAAAGACTGAAGCTGAAAGTTAAATTATGGTTACAGTAAGTTCTGTATTTAATAGAACATTTTAAATGTGGCCAACATAAATGTCACTAAAAATCTTTTGTAAGATATAAACATCTTCAATTCTTGAAACTATATTTACTGTTGTTGTTGTGTGCTGTTGAGTTGATTCTGACTTATTTTGGCCCCTTGTGACAGAGTAGAACTGCCTCATTGGGCTTTCTTGGCTGTGGGGGACAAATAGTTAAGCACTCGGCTGGTAACTGAAAGACTGTGGTTTGAACCCACCCAGAACTCCACAGGAGAAAGACCTGGTGATCTGCTTCCTTAAAGATTACAATCGAGAAAACCCTATGGGCATTTCTACTGTGTCACAACAGGGTTGTTATGAGTTGGAAATGACTCCATGGCACCTAACAACAACAACAACCTTTATGGAAGCAGATCACCAGGTCTTTCACCCATGGAGTGGCTGTGTGGGTTTGAACTGCCAACATTTCAGTTAGCAGCCAAACGCTTAACCATTGTGCCAGCAGTGCTCCTTGTATTTATTACATAAATATAAATATTTTATAAATATAAACATTTTAATATTCAAAGACATGTTGAGGTTTCTTGAGGAGTTCCTCTCCTCTGACTTTTGTCTTCCTCCATGTTAACTCTGATATCCTCAAAATTTAGTGAAGGACTTGGCTGCTGTTGCTTCTTTCGTTACTCTCATTCCTTTGGAGTACTCATTCATGCTCATGCTTTCAATTACCAGTTGAATTTAATATGGCTAACTCCCAATTCTACCTAGTTTGGACCAATACCTCATCCTAATTATAGCGACACATCTCAGTGGGCCACCTATATAGGCTTTCAACCTGAATATCTTACCACCAACTAAAATTAACTATCATAGTACCTGAACTCTTCACACCCATTGTGCTAAATTCCTTCACCACTCTCATAGAGGGCATTTCCAGATCCAGTCTCATCTTCTTAATTTCTATAGTGATTGTCCTCACATAAGCTAACATTGTCTCATATGTGGACTACTCCAATAGATTCTGCCAAAATTTTAGTGTTCCCAGAGCATGACTTTTCCAGTAGTTTGCTTCAACCCTCATTTCATCATATTACTATATTGCTCAAGAAGTCTACCCTTTGGCTACCATAGATAACCTATAATTTCCCTGTATTCTATTCATTGTCCTTTTTGCATAGGTGGTCATCCATGTATTTCATTGTACCTGTACTTCCTCTACACTCAAGCTTACCAAGGTATATCATAACTGCTGGTTGTGGTAGATAGAATAATGACTCCCTAAAAATGTCCATGTGTTAATCCCTGAAACTTGTGAAGAGGGACTTTCAGATGTGATTAAGATAAGTATCTTGAGATGGGAAATTATCTGGATTATCTGGGTGGGCCCAATGTAACCACAATGTCCTTATAAGAAGGAGGTGGGAGTGTCAGAGGAGAAGTGGTCTGAGATGAGAGAGAGAGATAGAGAGATTTGAAGATGCTATGCTAATGGCCTTGAAAATGTTGAAAGGGGCAAGAGCCAAAGAATATAGACAGCCTCTAGAAGGTGAAAAAGGCAAGGAAACAAATTCTCCCCTAGAGTCTCCAGAAGGAATGCAGCCCTGCTACTCCTTGATTTTGCTTTTTGAGACCCATTTTGGACTTCTTACCTCCACAACCACAAGATAATAAATTAGTGCTATTTTGAGCCACTAAGTTTGTGGTAAAACTAATACACTGTTTTATTTGTCTTTTTCTCTTACGAGACTATAAGATCCATGAAGCCAAGGGCCATGTGGATCTTATTTATTGTTGTATTCATAACCTCTAAAAGAGAACCTGGCTTATTAAGACACTGGATAAATATCTACTGAATAAAGGAATGTTTAATGTTCTAAACGTGGATTAATAATCCCCGCACCTGTTCCTTTATTTCTCTTATATCCCTTTGTCAGTAAAACTCCAAACCTCTTCTGCATCAATAAATTTCTAATGAGTCTTCTGTTGTTTGGGTCAGAAATATATCTTCTCCAATAAGGTTTACCAGATAAGTCCTTTTCAAATTTAATTATGTCTCTGCACTAAAGTTTACATTTTCATTTTCCTTTATTGTCTTTTATTTGTTCAATTGTAGGGTAAACTGTTCTCTAGTTGTTTCCTGTGACTAAGTTTTACCTTTTCATGTACATTATGATTTTTTTCATACTAAATTCCATACTGTCTACTTTTTTAAACCACCTAGCACACTTTTATGTATAACTTCGCTTCCCAATAAAGATTTTGCTTTGTTTTTAAAAAGTTACTGAGGAAATGTTGAGTGTTGGGGTAGGATTGGAGGAATGGAGGGTCTGTCTCACTTTCTTGCAGTGTATCTCCAACAACTGGCCCCAGGTCCCTCATACCATCTTAGGTATCTTCTTCTACACTTGCTCTTTAAATGTTATAGGTAGGCTACTAACTTTCCAGATTTAACACAAAATATTTTAAAAGCTACATTAGCAAAATGACAGATTTTTGGCAAATTTTTATCTAATTTGGTGGTTATTAAACATATAAGACTCCCTTTATCATTTAACACAAAACTGGACTTATTTTAGTGTGACTTTAACAATGATCCCAGTTCATAAAGCACTTGGGGGAAAGGATCAGGTAATTAGCCAAGCACGGAGCAAAGTTTGCTATAAATATCAAAGGTGAATTTGTCGTAAAGCAGTAGAGTTAGAACATAAAATATCCTTGTGCAAGAAGTATACATAAACCAATGTATTATTATGATACACCTGGACTGTAGTAGTACAGCAGCAAACAAAGTTTAGAAAAGTATGCCAGCTTTTCATTCCAGTTATCAAGAACCAAGTGCCCGCCTTTAACTACTGCTTAAAGCACTATCACAGAAGAGTAGCCATCAAAGCATAGATTCAGTTTTATGATCATCCTATGAAGGACACTATATATATTGCTCCATTGCAGAGCGTCCTCTGAGAGATGATGAAGATAGAAGTCTGCATTTATGCTGTACTCCGATTAGGATATCATCTTTACCCAAAAAACCCAAGGAATTGACATTGCTATTTGTGAACAAAAGACAGAAAACAACCTGAAATTACTTAGGTTGCAATTAAGATTTCTATTTTTATTAGAGCTTTGCAATTTTCTTTCATAGCTGTGGAAGAAATTTGTGAATTTACAGAGTATAATTTTGTCATATGTGGACAAACTCCAGTAAAAAAATTAGAAATCATTGTATAAAACTATAAATATTAAACAAAAAAGCAAGATTTGATTTGATGTCAGAAAGGAATAAAGTTCTATACCAAATGAGAGAGTGTGAGTTTGCAACTGCAATAAATTCACTAGTTACCAAATACCAAACACAACAAGTTACTTTTTAAAAATTGCCTAACTGGGAAGAATGTTTATAAAATGTCCACCAAATAGCTGGTGTAATTATTACATTTATTAGCACTCTAAAGCTGGAAAACATCTAATGATCAGACATTTCCTGAAAATGAAAGTGAATCAAACTCATGGCATTTTCCAATTACGTACATTCATTGACGTTTAACTTTGTGTCAAAAGAGAATCTGAAAACTTGAAACATGAAAATCCAAGTAGTGTTTTGTTGTTGTTTCTTTGTTTTGCTTTATTTTGTTTTTAAGCAGGAGGGCATGGGTAGGGTTGAGGTGCCGTAGATGTGAGGCTCTGATTGCACATTCATGTTACTTTTGGTCTAGCTGATCAGAAGTAGTACTTTGAGTATACTTGAAGAGAGAGAAAGGAGAAAGTAAAATGATCAGACACAGGCAGGGGCAGCCACACGCAGCCTCAGAAATGAATATATATTCTGTATGATGCACGCTTGTACAAATAATTACTATCTAAAATGATTGAATTCAAAGGAAAATACACATTTCTTTTATCCTTTCTCCTGCTTAAGCTTAGCTTTAAGGATATTCTCCCAATATGTACTTAACCAAATAGAAGAATAGGAAGAGTACATATATATATAAAGTATATATATAGGCTCTATAATCTGTTTTTTTTAAATAATGAGGTGAAAATAATTTAATTTGGTACCATTGTGTTTGATCTCTAATATGACTTCATGCCTGAATAAGAAAGTTATCACTTTATTAGAAAATGAGAATTATCTTAGATTATTTGTGCCTTAGGATCTAGGCATGTGCTTAGGATTACCACTCCTTAGACAGAATACTCTAGAATCAACTTGACTTTCTGCCTCATTAATGACTATTACTAGCACAAAGTTGGGAGTACTAGCAGCTATATTTTGGGGACGAAAAGTGGCCTCTATATGAATTAACATTGCTGTAGAAGAAAGAAAATACATTTTCTCTTTCTAGCATTAATGTGGCTCCTGGTAGGACAGTGGTTAAGAACTTGGCTACTAACCAAAACTCAGCAGTTCGAATCCACCAGCCACTCCTTGGAACCCTATGGGGCAGTTCTACTTTGTTCTATAGGGTCAGGGTCGCTATGAGTTGGAATCAATTGACAGCAACGGGTTTAGTATTAATGTGGTCTGGAGTCTTAGTCATCTAGTGCTGCCCTAACAGAAATACCACAAGTGGATGGCTTTAACAAAGAGAAGTTTATTTCTTCACAGTAAAGTAGGCTAAAAGTCCAAATTCAGGGCATCAGCTCCAGGGGAAGGCTTTCTGTCTATGTTGGCCTTCTCATCCTGGAGTAGGAGCTTCTCTGGGCGGGGACCATGGGTCCAAAGGACACGCTCTGCTCCTGGCACTGCTTTCTTGGTGGTATGAGGTCCCCCAGTCTCTGTTTGCTTCCCTTTCCTTTTATCTCTTGTCAGGTAAAAGGTGGTGCGGGCCACACCCTAGGGAAACTCCCTTTACATTTCATCACAGATGTGACCTGGGTAAGGGTGGTGTTACATTCCCACCCTAATCCTAATCCTCTTTAACATAAAATTACAGTCACAAAATGGAGGCCAACTACACAATTCTGGGAATCATGGCTCAGCCAAACTGATACACACATTTTTTGGGGGACATAATTCAAACCATGACATGTGGTAATAAAATAAGTAGGAAAAGAATATTCACATCATTTTAAACTATTTTATTTAAATGTCCAAAATGTTCTCCTTGAAATTTTTTTAGCTTGAAGTACTGAACATTCAGTATGCATGAGTTAAATATAAGATTTGAAAATTGTGAGGAAAATAGGCACAACTTTCTTTTTTGCCATTATTATTTATTACAAGTATCTCAAAACACTGCTGATTCATGTTCTTTATTATCCAGTAGTAATATTTCACTGAACAAAATATCACAGCTGTATTTAGTCCAGATCATATCACTGCGATTTAAAGAGTAACGTATTTTGCGAAAGGCTTGCTTAGAAATCTTAAAATTTCTATCGAAAGCAAAGAACAGACTCTCCTTACATGCCAGCTGTTCCCTTTTCAAACAAACTATCACTATATATCGTGCACAGGTCAGTAATTAAAACCAATCTTAATCTATCCATGTTATATCTATATCTCTCCTTTTGAAGTTGAAAGAAGAAGAAGCGTGGACATGGGTTTTGCTTATTTACCACTGAGCAGTTAAGAAATTTTGCAATCTATCGGTGATTTTTCCAGTATCTTCATGTGAGAATAATAAAGCATTGTTTGTATAACTCCTCACTGGTTTTACTGACAGCACTTTTGGCCTTTTTTAGAGGTTGTAAAATCTAACAGAAGTGTATTATAAATCTTTATTACCAAATATGTGGTTGAAGAACGGTGTTTGCTATAGTGTTTCCTTCTATTGAACAAAGCCATTTTTGATTGAGTTGTTACAGCCTAGTAAATGTGACCATTTGTACGAGAGTTAAAGAGATCACAGTGCATTTAAGGATTAACCTAATGTGAGTTGTCAGATAGATTATATTGAACTTTTTCCCTGAGCTTCAATAAAATCGAGTCTCTTATTTTCGACTCAACTAAAATAGTGCCAAAGAAATGAAAACTTACGCTTATTACTCAGGGTGAAACCAAACAAACTTTGTTTCCTAGACAAGGTAGAACTCACTCACAATTGATGAAAATGTGACCAAGAGTGAGGAAAACTTAAAAACTCAATTTAATCAAATTCATTTTGAATTTCTTGGCATTTTTAAATGCAATGTGATCAGTACTAGTGAATAGATTAGACTATTGTTGCAGGGTGTGGATGAGATAGTGTTGGGAGGTATCCAGACAGGCAAATTTTAGAAGTTAAGTATAATTGCATAAGGGGTGGCAATTCATAAAGTCATTTTTGGATCCATGTAACCAATTTTTTACTTAATATAAAAAAATTGAAAAAATTATATTAAGTGGAGAAATTTAGAATATTATACATATGGAAACTTGTGGTCTCTTTGGAAGTTAACTTTACCAAAAATGTTAAAATTCATTAAAAACTAATCAAATCCATCCAGATATCAAATCATTGAAAATCTTGTCTCAAACAACTCTACATTTTTATTTTCACCTACTTATTTAACTTTGGTTCCGGTCAAAATTTATGTACAGTTTACTAGGAGCCTTCCCATTATTTTACCTCCACTTTTCCTACCATGTAAATTATATATGTGTGTTCTGACTCACCTCTGGTGGTCCAAATCAAGCCCTCCTTGTATGTGGAAGATGAATAATCATTCAATTAAGAAATAGGAAATCTTGATTCCGGTCCTGTGTGACAACTAGCTGTGTGACTTAAGACAAATAATTCTGCTTGTCATTCACCCGATTTAGAAAGCCAAGGAACTATAGTCAAAGATCACCAATCTTCCTTAAAGTGCTAACAATCTATGGCTATGTGAACATTCTATGAAGACTTTACAGCTTACTATAGCCCAGCAGAATCTGTTTGCTCCTTTAATTAGCAGCCATAGCTCTTAACCACTGTGCCACCAGGGATCCCACTGTTTGCTCCTTTGAGCTCAGCAGTTTTGCTTAAACCAAATTGTAAATTCCATAAGAAAAGTGACTACAGTTTACTTTTTGTTTTACCTTCTTCTTCTGCATCTCTTTCCTTTCCAGTTGAAAGAAAAAATTCTGGAAATACCTAAAATAGTGCATATAGTAGGTTTTTTATAGGTATTTTTGAATAATTAATCTGATCACATGATAATTATCAGAACACCCTGCCCCTCAAAGCAATATATTCAAAAGTTTTGTGAGCAACCCAGATTTTAGGACTTGATCTTTTAAAATTAGAAAGGCAGTAGAAGGAAATATTTTTGGAAGTGTTGGCAATGCTACAGTTTCTTAGTCTCCCTGATTTCCCATAAAACAAACAGAGCAATGAGCATAGCAAAAGAAAAGCCCATAGGTTATGAAGTTACCCTATGAACCAAAAATATAAAGAGGCAGAGAAAAGACAAAGTGTGAGCTAAAAGACAAATGTGGTGTCAGTATTTGTGCAGGAAGAAGTGAAGGGAAGGGCTTCTGAGAGTCTTAAAAACAGGAGACCCCTCAAATACTGATTGGAATAATAGCAGACCAATTTGAAAATGAGTCAGAATTAGAACGGGCTTGTTCAGAATTCAATTTGCAGGTAAATGCAAGGTGACTATGATTCAATAAAGTCTGAATGTACTAAAGAAGTCTGGTTTTTTAAAATGCTCAAAAGTTACAAACTAAACATTGTTTTATAAACCCTGAACTAAGGAGAAGCTGCTGTGGGTAGAATTCAAACTGAGCAAGACAGGGACAAAAGGGCCAAAGAAAAAAGAAGGCTCAGATAAAAGTGATAAGGTTAGTACAAAAGACAGAGGTCAGGAAGTAGAAGAGTAAAATAACAGTTTTGTGGGAGAAAAGCAAAAGAGGGAACTCTAGAGCTATGAAGTTAAAAAAGCTTTCTAGCCCAACTTTGTCCCATAAAAATTTGGGGGAATTTATCTTATTTAAAAATGATCAATGTAAAAGAAATGCAGTCGAATCTCTTTAAAAAGTTGTTAGAAGAAAAAAGAGAATTAGAAGTCAAATAGTATCATTACAGATTCTAAAATACACCAAAAGACATGCTTAAAAAACAACTAAAAAATAACTAATACCTAATATTTTCAAGGAAGCTAATGGAATTAGTAAAATGAAACAAACTGTAAAAAATAACAAATCAGAAATAGAAAAAATAAGAAAAAATAAATTTCAGAAAAAGGAGTTTTTTTTTTAAATAAAAAAGAAGACAAAATTCAAGAGAGAATTAACAATAAAAGAAAATTCATTTTAGAAATGAAGGCACAGTTAAAAGATATTCCAGAATGCATATACAATGAATAATAGTTTGAGAAATACATACTGAAAGTTAGAAAATTTTTGAACTGAAAAAGAAATAAAAAATGAAATTGAAAAGTTTTCATGAAGAAAGTGATAGATATGGAAGATAGACAAAGAATTTCCAACATATATTTCTGACATCAGAAGTGAGGAATTAAGACTCACCAACAGTCACCTGAGTGAACTAGGAATTGGATCTTCTGAGGCCTGCCATAACCACATGAGTGGCTGTGAAATAGATCTTCCACAATGAAGCCTTGTGCTGACTGCAGCCCTAGCAACAACTTGATTGCAGTTTTCTTAGAGCTCCTGAATCAGAGATACTGGGATAAGCTGAGCTCAAATTCCTTACCTATAGAAATTGTGAGATAATAAATGTTTGTTGTTTTAAGCTGCTACCTTTTGTGATAATTTGTTACATAGGAAAAGGTAACTAATATGTAATGAATAGTATCAAAATATATGCCAGCAGAATTGCAAATACAAAGTCACTTAGGAAACAAAATCTGATTGTCAATGACTTTTGATAGCAATACCTTGCAATGCATTAAAAAATGTATATATAACCTGTAAATTTTGTATCCAGAACATCCAGGGAATATTTTTCTCAAGAGCTGTTTCTGAGGAATTTACTAGTGAATTAGCTTCAAACAATTCAAATGATGAGAAAAACATTGACATAAAGACTCATGCTGAAAACTAACATTTCCCTGCTTAAAAATGTTCTGCTTTGACCCAACTTTTCTAGAAGAGGTTCTTACTCACTTCCATACTCTGATCCAGAAACTCTGTGCACATAATCTCCTAGGAATCTTAATTAAATTATGTTGATAATTTTACATTTCGGTTTAGGCTTGTTAATTCATTTTTCAAATCTAAAGTAAAGATAAAGAAAATCAAGCCTGAAATAAGTAAAAAAAAAAAAAAGAGATAATTTTCCATCCAGACTGGAAAAATATCCCAATGCATGGGTCATTGAGGAGAATATTCAGGAGGATTTCATCAGTAGTAGAGAAAATTATCCCAAGACTAACACTGTTTTGACCCACTAACAAATTTTAATTCAAGATCAGATAAGATTAATTAATTTACAAGTAACTTCATAGTGTCCCAGAACAAGCTCAAGAATATTTATAAGAATACAGAAATAGCAAGCACCCAAAGGTAAAACTCACAAATTTTGTCATTTGATCAAAAATTATCAGCATGCAAAGAAGTAGGAAAATACAACCCAAAATGAGGGGAAAAAAAAAATCAGTCAAAACCAATTCAGTACTGACATAGGTGTTAGAATTAGCAGGTTAAGGACAATAAAAGTTATTATAACTGTATTCCTTATGTTCAAAAAGTTAAGTAGAAACATGAAAGGTTAAAAAAGTACAAATTAAATTTACAGAGTTGAAAACTATGATGTATGAGATGGACCTATAGTGGAGAGGAAAAAGGCCAATTAGACATTGCAAAAAAGAAAGTGAACTTGAAGACATAGTATAGGGTATTCCAACTTGAAACACAAAAAGAAAGAGAATTAAGAAAATTGAACAAAGCATCAGTGATCTGTGGGACACCTTCAAACATTCTAATGTATATGCAATTGGAGCCCCCAAGAGAGGGGGAAATACTTAAAGAAATATTGGCCAAAATTTTTCTAAATTTGATGAAAACTATAAATCCACTGATCCAAGATGCCTAATAAACTCCAAGAACTAAAAATATGAAGAAAACTACACCAAGATACATCATAAGAAAAAGGTTAAAATGTTGTGATAAAAAGAAAATCTTAACATTAGCCAGAAAAAAGCACATTCCATACAGAGTAACAGATAAGAAAGACAGCAGATTTCTCACTGAAAACGAGGGGTCATTGAAGGAACAACTTTAAAATATTTAAAGAAAAAACAAAACAAAAAAAACTTTTGACATAGAATTCTATACCTAACATAGAATTCCATATCCAAGTAAAAATATTTTTTTCAAAAATGAAAGTAACATAGTGACTTTTTCAGGCATACAAAAACTGAAAGATTTTACTGCTGAAAGACCTGAACTACCAGAAATATTAAAGGATGTCTTAAGACAGAAAGAAAATGATATGACATGGAAATATAAATATGGATTTACACAAACTATGAAAAGCATTAGAAGTTGTAACTACATTCATAAATGTATAAGGTAATTTTCTTATTATTTAAAACTCTTTAAATATAATTTACCATTTAAACAAAAATAATTATAATGTACTGTTGAGTTATAATAATAGCACAAAGGTCAGGAGCGGAGCAATGGGAGCATACTATTTTAAGGTCTGATACAATAAATTAAATGATATAAAATCACTTGAAGATAGATGATGAAAATTAAATTTGTCTATTACAAACCCTAAAGCAACCATTAAAATAATAAAACAAAGAGTTATTGTTAATAAACCAACAATGGAGATAAAATGGAATCATAAACTATGTTAAACTAATCCAAAAGAAAGCAAAAATAAAAAATAAGGGGAAAGAGGAACGAATGATGGGAAAAAGTAGAAAACAAATAGCAAAATGATCGACTTAAATGTAATCATATCAGTAATTACATTAAATGTAAATGGTCTAAATACTCCCATTAAAAGACAGAAATTGTCAGATTGGATAATAACTGTAAGATACGGCTCTAATCTATACTTGCTTTAGAGAAATACTACATTAATAACAACAACAACACTACAAATAGGTTAAAAGTAAAAGGATTGAAAAAGATTTAACATGCTAAAATTAGCCAAAAGAATAATGAAGTGTCTATAATAATATCAGATAAACTAGATTCCAGAGCAAAGAATGTAACCAAGGATAAAGAATATTCTCTAATTTAAAAAAACAAAAAGTCCTCTAATAAAGAAAATCAACGCCCATGGAATCAGCAGTCAAGAAATCGAACAACATATTGCATTGGGCAAATCTGCTTCAAAAGAACTCTTTAAAGTATTAAAAAGCAAAGATGTCACTTTGAGGACTAAGGTGCACCTGACCCAATTTTCAATTAAAATCTAATTTTCAAGATGATTTTTCAATCATCTCATATGCATGCTAAAGCTGGGCAATGAATAAGGAAGACCAAAGAAGAATTGATGCCTTTGAATTGTGGTGCTGGCAAAGAATACTGAGTATACCACAGACAGCCAGAAGAATGAATCAGTCTGTCTTGGAAGAAGTACAGTCAGAATGCTCATTAGAAGCAAGGTTGGTGAGACTTTGTCTTAGGTACTTTGGACATGTTATCAGGAGGGACTAGTCCCTGGAGGATGACATCATGCTTGGTAAAGTAGAGGGTCAGCAAAAAGAGGAAGACTCTTAAGGAGATGAATTGACACAGTGGCTGCAACAATGGATCTCAAACATAGCAACAATCGTGAGGGTGGTGCAGGACATGACAGTGTTTCGTTCTGTTGTACATGGTGTCACTATGAATTGGAACCATTAGATGCCATCTAATGACAACAACATGTCCTGAATAAGAGAGATTAAAAATGCATGGAAAAAAGCTGATAGAAATATAAATAAACAGATAAATCCATAATTATAGTCAGAGAATTCAATAATTTTCTTTCAATGATGGATAGAAAAAGTAATCATCCAGTGATATGGAATATTAGAACAACAAACACTATCAACCTAATTGATCAACCTAATTAATATTTATAGAAGATTCCACTCAACAATAGCAGAATACATATTCTTTTTAAGTGTACAATGAATATTTACCAAGATAGGTCATATTCTGGGCCATAAAACAAATCTCATTGTACTTAAAAGTTTCAACTCATACAAAGTTATGTTCTCTGACACAATTGAATTAAATTAGAAATAAATGCAGAAATATCACTGGAAAGTGTCCAAATATGTAGTAAAAGAAAACCACACAGTTCTACATAATACATGGATCAAAGAACAAAAATAAAAAATATTTCATTTATAATATTTTGAATTGAATGAAAGTGAAAACAATATATCAAAATTTATGGGCTAAAGTTAAAGCAATATTTTGGGGAAATTTTATCACACTAAATGCCTGTATTAGAGAAGAAAAATTGTTTCAAATTATTGATTTAAGTTTTCCCCTTAACAGCTAGAAAAAGAAAATTAGACCCAATAAGTGGAAGAAAGAAAATAATAAAGAACAGATTAATAATAAATGAAATAGAAAACAAAAACAATAGACAAAATTGAAGAAACCAAGCTGATTTCTATGAGAAGGTCTATACTATAAAATTGGTGAACTTCCTGACAGACTGATCAGAGAAGACAAAAGAGAGAACATTTAAATTTAAAGCATTAAGAATGAGAGAGGGGCCATAACTATAATTTCTATAAGTATTAAAAGGATAATAAAAGAATAAATAGTATTACATACTTTATATATACATATATATATATATATATATATATATATATATATATATATATATATTTTTTTTTTTTTTACACAAATAACACGCATCTGCCATCCTGCCATTTGTTTGGCAACTGCAGCCTTGCCCCCACCACATGGAACCCTCACAAGCACTGTCATGCCAATCCTCTTCCACATATTGCTGGGAAAAAAAATTTGTACAGTGAGCTTACGAAAATACCTCAAGGCGGGGAGGGTGCAACCAGCAAACAAACACAGAAGATGCACATTATTTGCTTAAAAATACATTAACCCGAAGAGCCCAGGAAATACCAAGGAGTAGATTCAGTAAAGACAGATGTGCAAATCCTTTACAATAAAAACAACAAAACTTTAGGAAATCTTTCAGAAAGCAGTGCTGTTGTAGGGTTCTGTATGAGTGGTTGGGGTAGAGTTTGAGATAACCTAAAGAGATGCACCATTAAGACTAGGCAAAGCTGACATGAAACTGTTTTCTGTAGTATATTTCATTAAAAGTTAAATGCATGTGGTTGGAATGCTTACAATAATATGCCTAATATTTTTGAATGTTTACTCCATGTCAAGTACTACACTAAGGGCTTTATATGGTGAACCAAAACATCAGTTGCCATCAAGTCAATTCTGATTCATAGTGACCTTATAGGACAGAGTAAAACTGACCTATAGGATTTCCAAGGAGCAGATGGTGGATTCGAACTGCTGACATTTTGGTTAGCAGCCAAGCTCTTAACCACTGTGCCACCAGAGCTACTAATACGCCTGATTTTCACTTATTCTTCCCATTTTGGAAATAAGAAAATGGAAGCTCAGAAGGTTAAGATAACTTGTCCTAAATCAAAGAGTCTGACTTCTAGCTGGGATCAGATGAGGATGATGACGATGATGGTGATACTGGTGGTGGTGATGGTAGTAGCAACAACAATACTAAGAAAATCCACTTAGAATGTGCCAAGAATTTATATTCATTACCTCATTTGATTCTCATACAGCTATTATAGTTATTTTACAGATGAGAAAACTGAAACATAGTGGTTAACTATGTTCCCCAAATTCACAAATGTTCATCCAGTTTTCCCCCTAGGAATATGTGAAGGAATCTGATATACTTGCTCAGTGTTTTGCACTAGCTTCAGGGATAAAGCATTTTTTATTGTCAGGATAGTGAATTATTTAAATTATATGTTTTTATAAAACTTTTTATGCAATTTATTTTTAAACACATTTCTCAGACAAAAATAAATGCGGTCCAATTAAGCAGAAAGTTTGGTAATTATTCCTCAGCATTAGACTGAAGATTTTTACTGGAATCGCTTGAGGATGAGATATTACTGCATGGACAGATGGCAACCTAGGAACCAAGAGTGATATACTTCTTAAGGGCAAAAAAAGAATAATATTAAGTATCTGTAATGTGTTGAGTACTTCAAGTACGTCATTAATTACAGTAACAGACTTTAAAATGGTGTCATTTTTCCAACTTTACAAATAAAGAAACTGAAGTTCAATGAGATGACATCTCTTTTTGACGACCACACGGGTAGTAGGTAGAGAGTAAGGATCTGAATTCCAGTTGGTCTGATACTACACTATACTGCTTTCCAGAAGACTTTGCCCCATAAGGTAGATTTTTCTTCCCAAGAAGCATTTCATTCAAACTAGTTTAAAAAAAGTGATAGATTGGTTTAAAAGCAAAGAAAGAAACAAAGCACGCTAACTCCAGGCTTTACGGTTATTAATTAGTCATGAAGAAAAGCATTGTTAAGAGGATATAAACAACAGGGCTTAGTCCCAGAAAATCCCAATAGATTGGTTCAAACTAATAATGCCAAACTCATCAAGTAAAGAAGCATGAGTATAGTACACCCAACATTTTATCCATTTGCTCTATATTTGATGCTCAAGTTACTGATTTATGCTTAAATAAATGAAATATATTTATGTAACATGAAAATAAAGAGTAATAATAAGCATTTTATTAATTGCTGGCGGAGTATTCAAAGTCATGGAGATATAGCTATGAGATAAGAATTGGTCAGGGTTTTTTTTTTTTTTTTTTTTTTT
>NW_004443954.1:19405201-19411490 GCF_000243295.1 Trichechus manatus latirostris | reverse complement strand
GAGACCTCCTGGTCAGGGTTTTTAATCCTTAGTTTTTACATCCTTACACACATAATCATGTTGCTAAAATTTAGAAAAAGCACCTAGGCACCAAGTAGCAGAAATTTCAAAAAATGAGATCCTAAGTCCCATGGGGAGTTGCCAAGTTTCCAAACAGTGATGAAAATCAGTACAGCCATATGGTAGAAATGATGATGCCATCACCGAGGTCATATGCTAGAAATCCAAGTGCTAGTTGGCATGGATAGAGATGACAAAATGTTATGCCTTCAGGTTGCATTGTTTCAGAGACAAACTTGCCTCCTCAGAATCTTTTAGCCAATGCTTCAGCTGCTGAGCTTTATGTGTCCTATAAGCCTTTGCCTAGCAGGAAGTTCAATCTAATTAGTCTCATATTCATTGCAAAAGTAGCCATGTTTATTATTTCACTTTTTAGTGAAAAAAAGTGTAAATGTATCTGCTTAATAGTAAATAAATAGTTTCTTATGAAGGCATTTTACAGGCATTTCCAATAAATATAACTTAGAGAATAGCCTCAGGGTGATAAAGAAAATACTAGAAATAAATAAAGAAGATTTCCTTCTTTTCTGTTTTTGATGCACATGTCAAATTGTTCCATCCTGTTTATCAGTTAAAAATGCAAGATACATTAAGAAAAAATAAAACTATAAAATGCTCACTACTAAAAATACTTTGGAAGATATTAAAATTTAGTTACTAATTTAAGAAAAAGAAAACGTTAACTTCAGTAAAGAGTTTTACTTTAAAATAGCCTAAGCATGCAAATTAAAATGAAAAAAAATTCTTTTGATAATTTACAAAAGTATCTAAATATATTCCAAAAATATTCGATTTGAAAATATATCAATTTATATTCTTGTGCTCAATTTTTAAGATAACACTTTAAGGTGATATTCTAGGATCAGCATACATAAGCATTAATGCTATCTGTAATGATAACTTAAATTGTTTTTCCCTGGAGAATTCTTCAAAGAAACCTTAATATATGTATCTTTACTTTTTTTTTTTCACGTTTTATTTCAGAAATCTTCACAGAGTGTCATACTTTCTTCGTGACTTCCAACACTTTATTTTCTCAAGTGATTCTATAACTTTAGAAAGGACACAATCCAATCTCTTATAAAATGGCCTTTGTTATAAAAAATGTCCTCATTTCCTTCTGTAGAAAAGATACACTAAAAATAAACCTAGCTTTCCTATTGCTTTCCCATCTTCTCTAACTTCTCTTTTCCTTTTTCCTGGTGATTGGTAGCCATACAGGCAAGTTTCTTTCACTGTCTTTAAAATGGTTTCCATTATTTACAGTGCTATCTCTAAAACTGATTTTCTTTCCATTTTAAATATTAAAATATTTCATTTTCAACTTTCTGATTTTTGTGCAAGCCCAGCCATTTTCCTAGATTTCATTGTCAGTTACAAGATTAAAAATTAAATTAATTAAAATAAGTTGAGAGTTTTATGATCTCAGCAACAAATTATATTTGTAACTATTAGGTGTGGGAAATACTCTATTTTGTTCACTCAGAACCCATTACAACCTTTCTTCTTTCTTGCCTTCCTCTATGGTAGAAACTGGAAAATTGAATACTAAATTAAATACTAAAATGCCTCCTTTGTAGGCATTGGAGATTCAAAACCAACAAATAGTGCAGGTAAAGGGCAAATTGGTAGACTGGCAACTGAGACAGTGTAATCAGTGCTATGATAAGGAAGTGTGTGCACACAGGGTTAGGGGGTACATAGGAATATTTACCACTTACAATTCATTGACTATCCACAGTCTCTGGTGGTTATGTTGATATAAATACATTAAATTGTTGCCATGTGCCACATGGAAAACATTCACTACAGAATTGTTGTATCCTGACAGCCTGGGTTTTTGCTCTGAGATGGGAATAGGTAAAGCTTTCTCATTTCTTACTTTAGTCCTTTGATTTTGGCATCTAATTCTAACATGGTGTTAATACTCATTACAGAACAAAAAAGCAAACTCACCATCTTTCTTCCTATATTCAGCATTTTATTTCAGCTTTTTACATTTTCTATCGACAGATCCTTGAAGGCATCTTGAGTTCACATTTTCTTTCCTCACATCTAGGCTGTCACCGAACCCTGTCAGTTATTTCCTGGTATTGTACTAGATTTTCCTCTTCTAATTTCTTTCTTTTTATCATTGGAGCTGCATTAGCCAAGGATCTTATCACCTTCTTCACTATGGTTACAATAATTTCCTATCTGATCTCTTAGTTTCTAGTCTCTCTTTCCAGCCCCACCTCTGTCCTATTTTCTGATTACTTTTTCTAATTATCTTCTCAAAAACCTTAAAATATTGTGTATTACCTATTGTAGATCGAATTATTATTCCCAATTCATCACTCCCTCCCTGTTTGCCATGGGATTCTGCAGGGCCTCCTACTATGGGCTTGACCGTATGATTTGTTTTAGCAAACAGATGTGGCAGAAGTGAGGATGTGTGAGTTCTGAGCCAAGCCCTTCAGAGGTATTGCATGTGTCCCCTTGTGTTCTTGTGTCCCTGTGATCATCATGAGAAACATGACCCAGGTGACTACATCACCTTCAGGCTGATCCCCAGAATGGTAACATGTGGAGCACACCTGAATGTGATCTGGACACCTGGTGTCCAAAGTGGCCCAGTCAAGTACAACTAAGGTCAATCAAAACACCGCAACTCTGCAAGTATGAAATCAATGTGTTTTTTCTACATTAACATTTCTGAAGATTGCAATGTCACTATATTCATAAGTTCTTAATGAAGACCATTTGGAGCAGAGCACAGACCAGACACTGTTCTAATGGCATGATCAACAGGCATTTATTACTTACAGAATAAACAGGACAGGGATGAGCAGAACAGCACACATCATCAGCAGCCTGGTTCCCTGAAGTTAGCTTCCTGTGCACAAGGTGATGTTAGATCACATCCAAGAGTTCCTCAGTTCATGGCTTGGCAGGAAAATGCCTAAATTCCTCTCTCCTGGGATTAAATACTAATCGGACAGCCATGTCTATGTGCCAAATTGCATGTACAGAGAAACAGATAGGGGAAGGGGTAATAAAAGAGAAGTAATAAAAAGTAAAAGGGGGTAATAAAATTGGAAAGCCCAATGCAGGCCATGGACACAATTTATTGCCCCTGTTTAGAGTGGGCTAGATTTACCGGTGCCAAAGAACAGCCCTTCCTCCTTTACCCCACTAAGATAGCTTAAGAGAGTTCTGGGTTTCTTCAGAGGGCAATCATCTCCTCCTAAAACACTTTATGTCCACTAGTAGCTATTATGTCCATTAGCAGCTATAGAGACGGTAAGAGAGACAGAGCATACTTGAGCATCCAGCAAAGATTAATGTCTCTTTTCTTTTAAATAGAACATTTCTCATTTTGGGTTCATTTGCTGTTTTTGTATGATCATGGCTGGAAAAATACACAAGGGATGATGTGTCCTCAATTATCACATATGGAGGCACATGATGTCCATCTGCCCCTTGTTGGTAATGTTAATTTTGATTACCCAGTCAATATGTTCTCCAATTTCAACGTTGCTTTGTTACCAATAAACAATCTGTGGAGAGACATTTTATAACACTGTAAATATTCTGCTCCTCACAAAAATTTTCTTCTAGACTTATCATCCAATGATGAATCTTGCCTGATCCAATCATTACTATGATGGTTGCAAAATGATGCTTTTCCAACTCTGCCATTCCCTCCACATTAACTATTAAATCCATCTTATCTATCTATCTACCTGTCTACCTATCTATCTAACTATCTATATCTATCTACCTATCTATCTACCTATTCATCTATCCATCTCTCTATCTCTAGCAGCTGTCCCTCTATTATTGGTATAGACTGATGGATTCCTATTTTTAATAGATTAAATCTCATTAATATTCTTAATTATTTTGGTTCTCAAATTGTTCCGGATTTGGCCAATGGGGTAGTCCTTTCAACCTGGTACCTATGTTTTTGTGATGTTGTTGCTGTTGTTGTTGTTAGGTGTCATCGAGTCCGTTTCTACTCATAGCTATCCCATGCACAGCAGAATGAAACACTGTCCAGTCCTGTGCCATCTTCACAATCATTGCTACGTTTCAGCCCATTGTTGTAGCCACTGTGTTAATCCATCTTAAGGTGGTCACTAAGCCTCATTCCTGCCCCCACAATAGGGGCAGGCTATACTGGGGCTTCAGATTAGAACTGTTTGACTAGGATTGACTATTTCTTTACTGCAGGCTATACCGGGGCTTCCTGGGGCCTCATATCAGGACTGTTTGACTAGAGTTGACTATTTCTTTACTCTTTACATTGTTTTAACTTTAGGAGGTTCTGCAGATAAGGGTCACAAACAAGTCCCAGGAGAACCGGCACAAGATCACCAGGCATGGGCAGATAGGTGAGAAAACTCATGCCAAGGAACCAAAGACTCATGTCAAGGATCGAAAAGTCACCGGACTTAGGTCATCAGGCGATAGCTGAGCCCATTTCAGAAGCAAGGGTCCATCAGTCACTTTCTGCTGATTCCTAGCTCTGCCCCACCACGAATAATCAGCAAGGAATCGTGAATATGTATAACCTCCTGATTCTGCTAACTGTAACAGTCCCATAAAAGCTGACCCTTGCCCAATTTCAGGGAGCCATCTTGGCAGTGCAGGTCCCAGTGAGCTCCTTTACTTGGCCAACTAAAAAAGCTTTCACCTTGCCCTAACAGCCGTGTCCTCTTCTCCGTTTAGACAGGCTGCGCCGAGGGGACCTGGACCTGATCCGGTCCTATTCCGTTTCAGGCGGTTACAATCTCATTAAGGGTCTTCCTCTTTTTCTCTGACTCTTTACTTTACCAGACATAGTGTCCTTCTCCAGGGACTGGTCCCTCTTGATAATGTGCCCAAACAAAGTACATGAGACTAAGTCTCGCTATCTTTGCTTCTAAGGAGCATTCTGGTTGTACTTCTTCCAAGACACATTTGTTCATTCTTCTGGCATTCTATTTTCTTCCCCAACAGCATAATTTAAAGGCATCAATTCTTCTTTGGTCTTCTTAATTTATTGTCCAGCTTTCACATGCATATGAAGCTATTGAAAATAACCGTGGTTTCGGTCAGGCGCACCTTACTCCTCAAAGTGACATCTTTGCTTTTTTACACTTTAAAGAGGTCTTTTGCAGCCGATTTGCCCAAAACAATACATCATTTGATTTCTTGACTGCTGATTCCATGGGCATTGTTTGTGAATCCAAGTGAAATGAAATACTTGACAACTTCAATCTTTTCTCCATTTATCATGATGTTGCTTATTGATCCAGTTGTGAGGATTTTTGTTTTCTTTATGTTGAGGTGCAAACCATAGTGAAGGCTGTAGTCTTTGATCTTCACCAGTAAGTGCTTCAAGTCCTCTTCACTTTTGTGATATGCCCCCATAATTTTTTTAAGCACTTCTTTACTATCTGACATAAAAAAAACATGCTCTATGCCCTAGCCCTGGAGTTACCCATTTATCTGCACATCCCTATTTGCATTTAGTGGGAAATGGCATTAGAAAACATGTTCTATGTGCTAAAGTACAACACAATGCATTTGTATATACAATGCATCAGTAATGTTTCTTGATAATAATAATGTTAATTATAGATAATATTTTTATTTAATCGCTTACTTACATAACAATGAGTTTACTTGAACATGTTCTGTATGCAAGTTTTTTGTATAAGATTGAATATCAAATTTCATTGGTCAAAGTTTTAAAAAATATGTTTAAGAGAGATAGCCACGAATCCTATTAATATATTTTGTCCCAATTTGTAAGGTCTCTAACCACCAGCTGCCTTGGTGATAACCTCTTCACAGGCAGATCCTTTGTGGCCAGGCTTTGCTGTTTGCTGTAGGGTTTCTTTCAAAGTGAACTCTTTGCTTGGTTTGGCTGATGTAGAAACTAAAGTCTGAAGTAGAGGAAAATGGGCTAATTTTTTAAGCTTATTCTTGCTTAAGAAGAATGAGTCATTGGGGACCTGAGTTACACAGGGCCATAGAAAATATACAGCCTTTCCCTCTATATGCTGTGTTGAAACAGTCATCTTAGGAATCTTTTTTCCATGTTTCTTGGAAAAGCCACAATGAAGTCTGGCTGGAGTCAAATCTTGTGGGTGGATGCTCTAGGCAGGTTTCAATACAAGTACAAACTTCCTTCTCCAGCAACTGGTGAAAGAAACAAGACTGGAATTTTTTTTTTTTTTTTTTTTAAACCGTATGTGAA
>NW_004443954.1:19402790-19404263 GCF_000243295.1 Trichechus manatus latirostris | reverse complement strand
TATACATAGAAAACCCAAAAGACTCCATGAGAAAACTACTGGAACTAATAGAAAGATTCAGCAGAGTCGCAGGATACAAGATAAACATACAAAAATCACTTGGATTCCTATACACCAGTAAAGAGAACAATGAAAAGGAAATCAAGAAAACAATACCATTAATAATAGCCCCTAAAAAAATAAAATACTTAGGAATAAATCTAACCAGGGATATAAAGGACCTAGACAAAGAAAACTACAAAACACTAGTGCAAGAAACCCAGAAATCTACATAAATGGCAAAACATACCATGCTTATAGATAGATAGACTCAACATTGTGAAAATGACAGTTCTACCCAAAGCAATTTACAAATGCAATGGAATCACCATCCAAATACCAACAATATTCTTTAAAGAGATGGAAAAACTAATCATTAACTTTATATGGAAAAGGAAGAAGCCCCGGATAAGTAAAGCACTGTTGAAGAAGGATAAAGTAGGAGGACTCACATTACCTGACCTCAGAACCTACTATACAGCTACGGTAGTCAAAACAGCCTGGTACTGGTACAAAGACAGTTACATTGACCAATGGAACAGAACTGAGAACCCAGACATAAATCCATCCACCTATGGTCACTCGATCTTCGACAAGAGCCCAAAGTCCATCAGATGGGGAACAGGCAGTCTTTTTAACAAATGGTGCTGGCAAAACTGGATGTCCATCTACAAAAAAGAAAAAAATGAAACATGACCCATACCTTACAGTATATAGAAAAACCAATTCAAAATAGATCAAAGACCTAAATATAAAGCCAAAAACTATAAAGTTCATAGAAAGAAAAATAGGATCATTGCTAGAGGTCTGAACACAAGGCATTAGCAGGATACAAAACATAACCAACAACACACAAACTCCAGAAGATAAGCTAGATAACTGGGATCTTCTAAAAATTAAAGACTTATGCTCAGCAAAAGATTTACCAAAAGAGTAAAAAGAGAACATACAGATTAGGAAAAAATTTTTGGACATTACAAATCAGATGAAGGTCTAATCTCTAATATCTACAAGAAAATCCAACACCTCTACAACAAAAAGACAAATAATCCAATTAAAAAATGGGCAAAGGAAATGAACAGACACTTCACCAAAGAAGACATTCAAGCGGCCAACAGACACATGAGGAAATGTTCACGATCACTAGCCATTAGAGAAATGCAAATCAAAACCGCGAGATACCCCGGCATTACTGGCACAAATCAAAAAAACTGGAAATAACAAATGTTGGAGAGGCTGTGGGGAGATCAGAACTCTTATGCACTGCTGGTGGGGATGCAAAATGATACAACCATTTTGGAAAACTATATCATGCTTCCTTAGAAAGCTAGAAATAGAAATACCATACAATCCAGCAATCCCACTCCTAGGAATATATCCTAGAGAAATAAGAGCTGTCACACAAATAGACATTTGCATACCCATGTTCATTGC
>NW_004443954.1:19376636-19402650 GCF_000243295.1 Trichechus manatus latirostris | reverse complement strand
CCAGCACAACTTGTACAAGGAAAGGTCATGGAAGCTCCACAGACACATCCAAACTCCCTGAGGGATCAAACTGCTGGGCAGAGGGCTGTGGGGACCATGGTCTCGGGGAACATCTAGCTCAATTGGCATAACAGAGTTTATAAAGAAAATGTTCCACATTCTACCTTGATGAGTAGCATCTGGTGTCTTAAAAGCCTGTGAGCAGCCATCTAAGATACTCTACTGGTCTCATTCCTATGGGAGCAAGGGAGAATGAGCAAAACAAGATACAAGGGAGAGATTAGTCCAAAGGAGTAATGGACCACAAGTACCATGGCCTCCACTAGACCAAGTCCAGCACAACGAGATGGTGCCCAGCTACCACCAGTGACTGTTCTGACAGGGATCACAATAGAGGTTTCAGACAAAGCTGGAGAAAAATGTAGAACAAAATTCTAACTCACAAAAAAAAAAAACCAGACTTACTGGCTTGACAGGGACTGGAGAAACTCTGAGAGTATGGCCCCGGACACCCTTTCAGCTCAGTAATGAAGTCACTCCCAAGGTTCACCCTTTAGCCAAAGATTAGATAGCCCCATAAAACAAAATGAGAGTAATGGGGCACCACAGCCCAGGGACAAGAACGAGAAGGCAGGAGGGGACAGGAAGCTGGTAATAAGGAACCCAAGATCGAGAAGGGAGAGTGTTGACATGTTGTGGCATTGTCAACCAATGTCATAAAACAATATATGAACTAACTGTTTGAGAAACTATTTGCCTTGTAAATCTTCATCTAAAGTACAATAAAAAAAAATTTTTTTAAAAAAACAGTTGTGTCTTCATTTTCTTTAAGATTTTCAAGGCAATGATGAATTTAAAGCATTGAGAGTTTGATGAAAGTCACTTGTGTCATATACTTATGGAATTAGGAAGTTTTTTTTTTAATATTAGTTTAATAAGTACCTTTCTGGGGCTGTATATTCTGGTAACAACCTAACATACTCATCGTTTATTATTTGGTACCATTAATTCACATTATTTTATTTTGCTTTATAGTATCTAAGTTGTTAAATTTTAACACTTGAATGCTCACAATATATCTTCTTGTTTAAAATCTGTTGGCCTTGCAAAATGACTACAGTGTAGGAAAGTCTAACTCTTGATTATACAACTACAGTTTTCTCTAGATTTAATAATGTTTATATTTAAAATTTCCTGCAGAATTCTTTAAATAATACAATAGTAAAATTAGAATAGAGCTTAGAGGTCATCCAGCCCCAAACCCTAATTGCTGCCTGATTACTTCCTTTAATATTGCAGATGTTTTATTCCTAACCTCTGCCTGAACTCCTCCCACACTGTTGAGGAACAGACTAATTTAAGGAGCAGTCATTTTTAGATATTAGTATTTTCTAGGAATTCTCTGAATTATTAAATCAAATCATCTTCAATATGAATTGCACTTGTTGGTCTAAGTTATATTTTCTAAGGCACATATTTTCTAGCCTAGTCTGTTTAACAAAGGTAGATCTTAAACTATTTAGGACTACACACCTCAGAATGGGACTATTGCTTATTCTTCTCATTATATGTCCATTATTATAGACAAAGACTACTTTATTGATTCATATTGACCATACAACCTTTCATGTATGCTGCTAAGTGTAATTTTTCCTATTCTGTTGTCTTCCAGTTGACTATTTGGCTCCAAGCACAGGATTTTGCATTTAATAATATTAAACTTCTTTTTATTTAATTTGTTGTATCATTCTAGCTGCTTAAAATATTTGTATGCCCTTATTTGCTTATTCAGTGTATTAACTATCCCTCCCATCTGTTACACTATTAACAAGTTCCTCATACTTAAAATATTTTTTTTCTCTTGGTTTCCATAAAAGACTCTCCCTCTTTTTTTTTTTCCCCTATTAACACTCTGTCCTCTCTTCCCTAGTCACCCTGCAGGTCCATTATTCTCTGTCCATTCCCATGCTAAGTCTTCTTCTCTTCTCAATCTACACATACTCTCTAGGTGAATCTCTTCATTGCCCTAATAGGGGCTCTTAAACTAGGATCAAAACTTGGGCTCTAGAGAGTCCACAAACATTTTTGTGCATATGTTTATTTTGTACCCAAGTATTCATCACATTCTTGAAGGAGGGCATGACAAAATAAATAATACTAATGATAATATCTAACACTATTCCATCAGTTTGTCACACTGTGGTGGCTTGCGTGTTGCTGTGATGCTGGAAACTATGTCACTGGTATGTCAAACACCAGCATGGTCACCTATAATGGACAGATTTCAGTGGAGCTTCAGACTAAGACAGACTAGGAAGAAGGACCTAGCAGTCTACTTCTGAAGGAACTGGCCCGTGATGAACCTTATGTATAGCAGGGAAACATAGTCTGTAATAGTTTTGGAAAATGATCGCCTCAGGTTGGAAGGCCCTCAAAATATGACTGGGGAAGAGCCGCCTCCTCAAAGTAAAGTTGACCTTAGTGACGTGGATCGAGTCAAGCTTTCGGGACCTTCATTTTGTGATCAGGTATGAGTCAAAATGAGAAGAAACAACTGCAAACATCCATTAATAATCAGAACATGGAATGTAGGAAGTATGACATCTAGGAAAATTGGAAGCCATCATAAACGAAATGGAACACATAAAGACAGATATCCTAGGCATTAGTGAGCTGAAATGGACTAAAATTAGCCATTTTAAATCAGACAATCATATGGTCTACTATGCCGACAATGACAAATTGAGGAGGAATGATGTCTCATTCATCATCAAAAAGAACATTTCAAGATCTATCCTAAAGTATAACACTGTCAGTGATAGGATAATATCCATATGCCTACAAGGAAGATCAGTTAATACGACCATTATTCAAATTTATGCACCAACCACTGAGGCCAAAGATGAAGAAATTGAAGATTTTTATCAACTTCTGTAGTCTGAAACTGATCAAACATGCAGTCAAGATGCATTGATAGTTACTGGGGATTGGAATGCAAAAGTTGGAAACGAAGAAGGGTCAGTGGCTGGAAGATATGGCCTTGGTGATAGAAATGACACTGGAGATCACATGATAGAATTTTGCAAGACCAATGACTTCTTAGTTGCAAATACCTTTTTTCTACATAAATGGCAAATATACATGTGGACCTCACCAGAAGGAATACACAGGAATCAATATCATCAGTCAGAACAAGGCCGGGGGCTGACTGTGGAACAGATTATCAATTGCTCTTATGCAAGTTAAAGTTGAAGCTGAAGAAAATTTGAGAAAGTCCACAAGAGCCACAGTATGAGCTTGAGTATATCCCACCTGAATTTAGAGACCAACTGAAAAATAGATTTGATGCATTGAACACTAATGACTGAAGACCAGGCTAGCTGTGGGATGACATGAAGGACATCCTACATGAAGAAACCAAAAGGTCATTAAAAAGACAAGAAAGAAAGAAAAGATCAAAATGGATGTCAGAAGAGACTCTGAAATTTGTTCTTGAATGTAGACTAGATAAAGGTAATGGAAGAAATGATGAAGTAAGAGTCAAACAGAAAATTTCAAAGGATGGCTCAAGAAGACAAAGTAAAGTATTGTAATGAAATGTGCAAAGGCCTAGAGTCAGAAAACCAAAAGAGAAGAACATGCTCGGCGTTTCTCAAAATGAAAGAACTGAAAAAATAATTCAAACTTTGAATTGCAATATTGAATGATTCTATTGGCAAAATAATGAATGACACAGGAAGCATCAAAAGATGGAAAGAATACACAGAGTCACTCTACCAAAAAGAATTGGTTGACGTTCAACCATTTCAAGAGGTGGCATATGATCAAAACCCAATGGTACTAAAGGAAGAAGTCTAAGGTGCACTGATGGCATTGGAGAAACACCAGGCTCCAGGAACTGGCAGAATACCAATTGAGATGTTTCAACAAATGGATGCAGCGGTGGAGGTGCTCACTCATCTATGCCAAGAAATTTGGAGGACAGCCACCTGGCCAACTGACTGGAAGAGATTCATGTTTTTGCCCATTCCAAAGAAAGGAGATGCAATAGAGTGTGGAAATTATCAAATAATATCATTAATATCACATGTAAATAAAATTTTGCTAAAGATCAGTCAAAAGCTGTTGCAGCAGTACATCAACAGGGCACTACCAAAGGTTCAACCAAGATTCAGAAGAGGGTGTGGATGTAGAGATAGCATTGCTGATGTCAAATGAATCTCAGCTGAAAGCAGAGAATACTAGAAAGATGTTTGCCTGTGTTTTATTGACTATGCAAAGGCATTCAACTGTGTGGATCATAACAAATTACGGATAACATTTCAAATAATGAGAATTTCAGCACACTTAATTTTGCTCATGAGGGACCTGTACATAGACCAAGAGGTAGTCGTTTGAAAAGAACAAGATACTTCCTAGTTTAAAGTTAGGAAAGGTGTGTGTCAGGGGTTGTATCCCTCACAATACTTATTCCATCTGTATGCTGAGCAAATAATCCAAGAAGCTGGACTACAGAAGAACAGGGCATCAGGACTGGAGGAAGACTCATTAACAACCTGTAATACGCAGATAACACAACCTTCCTTGCTGAATGCAAAGAGAACTTGTAGCACTTACCGATGAAGACCAAAGACTACAGCCTTCAATATGTATTGCACCTCAGCATAAAGAAAACAAAAATCCCCGCAATTGGAACAATAGCTGGAGAAAAGATTGAAGTTGTCAAGAATTTCATTTTACTTAAATCCACAATCAATGCCCATGGAAGCAGCAGTCAAGAAGTAAATGACGTATTGCACTGGAAAAATCTACTGCAGAAATCCTCTTTAAGGTGTTAAAAAGCAAAGATGTCACTTTGAGGAGTAAGGTGTACCTGACCCAAGCCATGGTATTTTCAATCTCCTCATAAGCCTGCTAGTGCTGGACAATGAATAAGGAAGACCAAAGAACAATTTAAATCTTTGAATTATGGTGTTGGCAAAGAATATCGAATATACAATGGACTGCCAGAAGAAAGAACAAATCTTGTCTTGGAAGAAGTACAGCAAAAATGCTCCTCAGAAGCAAGGATGGCGAGACTTATTCTCAAGTGCTTTGGACATGTTATCAGGAGAGACCAGTCCCTGTAGAAGGACATCATGCTTGGTAAAGTAGAGCATCAGCAAAAAAGAGGACAGCCCTCAATGAGATGGATTGACACGGTTGCTGCAATAATGGGCTCAGGCATAACAATGATTGTGAGGGTGGTGCAGGACCCGGCAGTGTTTCGTTTGGTTGTACATAAGGTCTCTATGTGTCAGAACCAACTCAATGCCACCTAATAATACCAACAACAATGGTAATATAAGAGAAAGTGTATACACTGTGGATTCCGATACATACATCTTCACTGCAGTCTCTCTCCTGCTCATCACCTATCATACTGAATTCCTTATCTACCTTCCAAATCCAAACCTGTCATGTTTTCTAGCTTAGTGAGGGCCATCACCCTACTGCCTACAGAAATTCATGCTGGAAATCTAGAATTTAACTGACTCCACCCTGTTTCTCATTCACCCCATGTAATAAGTCCACAGGTTCTATCATGCTATTGTGTAAATGTTTCACAGATGCATCCACTTCTCTGCTCCCACTAGGAAGGCCACCATTATCCCCTGTCACTGTAATAGCTTTCTAAGTACTTTTCCTGCCTCCAGACTGAGCCCCTCCAATCTGTTCTTCAACCTATCGTCTAGCATAAAAACCTTTATTTGTTTCCATTACTCAAAGGATAAAGTACAGGGTAAGATACCATCGTATGTAAGTCTCTATATGGCAACTTTCTCCAGACTCATTATATTCTACTTTTTTTCATTCTCAATCTGTGTTGTAGTTATACAACATTTTTGCTGTTGTTATTAGTTGCTGTTGAGTCAGCTCTCACTCATGAAGACCCCATGGACAGCAGAACAAAACATTGTCTGGTCGTGAGCCATGTTCACCATTTTTGGTATACTCAAGTCCATTGTTGCAGACACTGTATGTTTTGAGTAACTTTCAGTCTAAGAAGCTAAACTACCAGCACTATATTGGACAATATTCTGTGCTGATCCATAGGATTTTCACTGGCTGATTTTTGGGACTAGATCTCCAGGCCTTTTTTCCTAGTCTGTCTTATTCTGGAAGCTCTGCTGAAACCTCTTTACCATGGGTGATCCTGCTGGTATTTGAAATACTAGTGGCATAGATTCCAGCAACATAGTAACATACAAGCCACCACAGTACTACAAACTGACAGACAACAGATAAGTGGTAGATGACATTTTTACATCTTCTAAGGAGCTGTCATCTTGACTTTAGAATTTGGCAGGTATTGTTCTTTCTACCTGCATCTTTATGACTTAGATAGGACATCAATTCCACCAAATCAGGTCATATACCTGAAGGATGTAGACTTAGATGGATACTTCCACTATATAACCCCTCAGACCTTTGTATTTCCTCTGTTGTAGCACTTTCTACACACTTCACCATCCACCAAAATCCCATAATCTTCCAGAGCAACTTTCACCCCCAATATCTTGAAATAAACACATAATCAAGTAAAATCAATCATTTTGATATACAAATAGGGCTTTAAGTCAAGCCTCTTAGTCATAGCTTCAACCAAATTGCTAGTCCCAAGCCCATGCTATGGGGAAATTTTGAACTGCCACTGACATTTCTTCTGATTTATTTAAACGTATGTTTATCTGTTGCCTCTGTCAGGCTGCATCCCCCTTGCCCACTGTTTTATCCCTAACACAAGTCTGGCACACTGCTCAATAAATATTATATGACTTTTCAATTTTCTGAATGTATCTATGACCTCTAAAATTTCACGCAAGGCTGAGCCTAAGAGTTTGGAGCTAGTAAATACAATTCTCCCTCTAGTTAATATCCATTAGTCAGTGCTCACTGGGTAATGCAATTTAAAAAACTACAAATCCTAATTGTAGAGGATTCTCCATTCTGACCATAAGTACATCGTTAGACATTTTATCAAATGCCTTGATGAAACCCACATGTACTCTGTTTATATGTTTATAGCTGACATTACTCCCATATCTTCAGTGTCTTAGCCCTTAAAAAAAACATTAAGATCTGAGCCTCTAAAATACAGCAATAGCCATATGTTGAGGTGCTCAGAGTCTGTTTAGGGAAACATATATGTAAGGAAATACCTCATCACACCACAAGGGCCACAATAGAAATCTTGGAAAAGTCATCTTGGAGAACAACAACCACAAAAAAAGTGACAAACCAACTCTACAGTGTGTCCACCATGATTTATTCTCTATTAATTCAGTCTGGTTGCTAGTGATTACTAATTTTCTTTCCAAGAGCTCACATCTCAATTGATTAACCATTTGTTCTAGAGCCTTGCCTTAATTATACAACAACATAACAAATAAAAAAATAAAAGAGTAAAAGGAAAAAGATTATATGCTTATCGTTTGTGGAAGGTACTTCTTGAAACTTTTCAAAAGTGGGACATTTACTCTTCTCTAATATCCCTTTAATGATTACTGATGGTAGCCAAGGGATCTCTGTCACAAGTAGTCTCAGGACCTCAGGGTAATTCATCTGGGTCCAGAAAATTGAATTCGTTTTGCGTAGCTGGGTGCTTTCTTACAATCTTTTCACTTATCTTTCAGTTCCAATTCCCCATACCCAATATATTTCCCACTCTTCAGTCTGAAGATCATTCTCTTTGACAGGGAGGGCAAAGTACAAAGGAGATGTCTATTTTCTCTGCCTCTTTCTTGTTGGCTAACTTTATACCATCTGCCTATAATCAATAGACTTACATCTAAGGTTTTCCTTGCTCATGAGAGAACTAAAAAACATCTTATTCTCAGCTTCTTCTGAACTTTAGTCTATGTGATAGACTAGTCTTTGTTAGATACTAAATATCCATATAATTAAAATTCCTTGGTTGTCATTTTTTTCTTGAGCAGATAAAAACTCAAGTAATGCAATATTATTAATATGTTCATTTGTACATACTGGTCTGTCATTGTGTGGTCATATTGTACCTGTTATATAGATGCCTAGCTGAGATTCTGAATGGCTAAATGACTAATCTACGGGTAACATGGGTAAATGGATGGTGGGTTAGTGCTCAAACCCAGGTCTTCTGGTTCCAAGGCCACTTCTCATTCAAGAAGTCTCTCACCTTTGTTGTCAGTCACCCAGTTATTTTCCCCAGAGAAAGAGTGCAACCAGTTTATATACCCTTCAGGAGATTTTCTATATATATATAAGCAAATACATACATTACCAGTTGTTGTTGAGTTGACTCTGACTTATGGTGACCCCATGTGTCTCAGAGTAGAAATGTGCTCTATAGGGTTTTCAGTGGATGACTTTTCAGAAATAGAACCCCAGGCCTTTCTTCTGAAGCATCTCTGGGTGGACTCAAACCTCCAACCGAGTGTGTTAACCATTTGCACCACCTGGGGACTCAAAATACATGCATATATACATACATACATATTATTTTCACACAAATGGAAGACTCACACACATGCGCATGTATTATTTTTACACAAATGATAGTGTGCCAAAAACACATATTTAAATTTATTTTCCCTTAAAAAAAGGTATTTTAACTACCTTTGATCTCTTAAGATACATGAAGTTCAGCCTCTTTCTGACAACTGCACTTTTTTTTAATACAAATGTGATATAACATTCTTAATTATTCCTTTAATGGTAAAAACAGGCTTTCCCCCTTCAAGTTTTGGCACTATCAAAAAGTAATTCAATAAATAATCTTAAGCATATGTGATTTCATATATATGTGAATATACCTGTAGGATATATGTCCAATAATGGATTACCAATAATGGCAAGGAGCCCTGGTGGCACAGTGGTTAAGAGCTCCACTGCTAACCAAAAGGTTGGCCGTTTGAATTCACCATCCACTCCTTGGAAACCCGATGGGGCACTTCTACTCTACAGGGTTGCTATGAGTCAGAATTGACTTGAAGACAATGAGTTTTGTTCACCATTCTGAGATTATAAGAGAACTTCACATGTTTTGTTCCTAATGCTCTGTAGTAGATTTTTCATCTATGATTCCTTGATCCATATGGAATTTATTGCATTTGAAGTAAGAATGCAAATTTATTAATTTTTTTTCCAAATCAGTTTTATTTTTTTAGTAATGCATATTTTCTTATGTAAATGAAAGTTTCCTCTTTCATTTAGATAAGAAAAAAATGTCTTACTAAGTTAGGTAAATTTCTGGATTTTCTACTCTTTTCTATCTAGTTATAAGCACCACTCTGTTTTCATATAGTTATCTTACAGTGTTTAATGATTTATAAATGTAGTCCACATCATTATTTTTTTCTAGAATTATTATGTGCCTTTTTTTCAACAGTTTAATAAGATTGATAATGGGAGAACTGACTTCATTATATTGTTAGGTTTTTTAAGTCTAAGAATATAGCAGAACTTTCTGTTTGTTTAAATCTTCTTTTCTGTCTTTCAGTATTTTAAAGTTTTCTTCTTAGAGATGGTGCCAATTTCTTTGAAAGCTTATCTTTAGTACTTGGGCTATTTTGTTGCTATTATTAATGTTATTTTGCTTCCATAGTATCTTTTTAACTTGCTATTACTTGCATCAACCAGACCTTAAAACAGTGCTCAGTGTATTTTATTATGGTTCTTAAAGCACTGCGTTATCTTCTGTGATGTGTGTGTTACATGTGCATATATTTATATATAGAGTCCCTCTTACTTTTTTACTACAGCATTTCACATAATGCTGTGGCAATGCAGACATTTTATAAGTTATATTTTACAATTTTCTTCTGCCTATTGATCCTTCAGAAAAAATTGAGATTTTATATTTAAAATAATGGCTCTATCACAAAATCATTTTTAATTTTTTATAAAGCATACATTATTTAAATCCCATGATCTCCATACTATTTAAAAATAAAACATTTCATTGAAGTATTACTATTGTTTGTTTGCTTTATAGTAAAACAATAAATAAATATGAAAATGAAAGCACATAATCTTAAAATTGACTTAGGATAATCTGTCCTTTAATACATTTGGCCAAAATGACAAAACTAGAACATCACAACATAAAAATGGCCAGTTTCCTTTTGAAAATTATCAAAGAAAAAAACTTATTTTATTTTATATTTACATAAAAGCACAAATAATTGCAATAGTAAGTGCCACTAATCTGTTATTTGCTTGAGAATAGTAACTTCATGAAAAGAAAATTTGTTCCTAGAGCTTGCTCATGTGCTAGAATATTCTGTGTATATACATATACATGTGCATTTCCTTATTCTGGGACTTGTAATGGTGTGATGTATTATAGGAATAAACTTGTTAAATAAATGAGCATATTTCCCCCGAGGATATTGTAAAATATATGAGACTAATCTTACTAGGAATTTTGGTTGCAAATAACCAAATAACCTTATCACAATAAGAGCTCTAACACTGCATTAGGTAGCATCTTTCTCTGTGAACCTTTTATATTATTATCCCTTTTACACTTATAATCAGGGTGATGTGGTTCACATTCATTTGTTCTGATTTTTTTTAATACTTGGTTGTCTTTTCTGACCATCTTGATTATAAGCCCATTGGCAGTAGGAATTATCCATTATCTCTCTCTTTTTTTTTTTCTCCTCACTGACATCTCCTGCACTCGGTGGCACCCAGTGCTTAGAATGGTTCTAGGCACACCAGTGACAAGAAATAAATATTTTCTTAAATATTTTAACTTTAATTGAAATAATTAATTAAATATTAAGTTAATTAATTAAAGTAGATATTTACCTGGGGTGCTTTAGTGTCATTTTTTTGGAGGTAAAGGAGTGGGTTATATAATAATCTCTTGAGATCTTTAGACTTCTCCTACCGTAGTATTTCTACTTTCATAAAAACTATAGCATATACACTTATGACTTTCAAAGAAAACTGTCTCCACAATTACTGCTGGTATTATTCATTACAGTCATACAATAAATTAGGATTTCTACTTTAAAACAGTAATCCATCTTTTAGCTGTAAGACAGTAAATTGTTTGAGATCAACGATTCCACCAAAAACAAATAAATGAAAACTATAAAAACAAACAAATTACTGTTTTATGAGTAAGAAAAGAACAATTTTATGCAACAAGGTTTTAAAGGACCAAGACTGCATAGAAAGGAGAAATGCCCTAAGATAGCCTGACGTTCTCTGCTTTTTTTTTCCCTTGAAGTAGTTTCTAATTCCTAAAGTGCATTGAGTGAGAAACTAAAAAGAAAAACTGAAAACTACACTTTAGAAATTTAAGCAGTTTTCAGTAGTCTCAGTAGTCACATGAAGATGAAAGAAAAATGGAGATCTAGTGCCCACTAAGAAGGTAAATATCCCAGGATTTCAGTAGAGTCCTCTGAAAGGCTACACCTTAGGAGTAAGAGCAGACCCAAAATAGACCAATTCTCACTAAAACTAAAAACTTTGACTGGACCAAGATGATCTGCATTTACTATAATTGTTTGACCAAAAAAAAAAAAAAAAAGTAAATCCTTTCAGGAGGAAGATATAGCATCATCCAGAGCTGCACATAGTGTCAGGACCAAATGACTGAAAACAAAGAAGAAAAATCTATAACTGAAACAGACCCCCTGATGATACAGATATTGAGATAGCAGAAACAGAATTAAACACAACAGTTTTATAGATCACAGTTCTCTGATAAAACTCTCCATCCTATCTAAATTTTACCTGAGAACTGGATTTAATAAAAAAAAATCAAATACACATTTTAGTACTAAAAATACAGTAATTGAAATTAGTTTTAAACATCAGATTAATTGAAATTAGTTTTAAACACCAGAATAGGCACAGAATTTGTGAAATGGAAGACAAGTGAGTATTATATCCAATTTGAAGAACAGAGGAAAAAAGATGGAAAAGATAATCAAAACTACATGAGACACAGTAACAAAGTCTGATGTATGTATAATTGGAATCCCAAATTGAGAGGAGAGAGAATGGAGTAGAAGAAATACTGGCCAAAAACTTTTCAAAATTGAAGAGAGATATCAAACTACAGATTCAAGAAGTACTATGAAACTCAAACAGGTTAAACAAACACCTAAGCATTTGCAAAATGCTGAAAATTAAGCTCAAAGAGCCAATCTTAAAACCATCCAGAGGAAAATTAATTCCCTTCAAAGGAGCAAAAATTAGACTGTCAGATATCATTTCAAACAAATAATGGAAGCCAGAGGAAAATAAAATGTCATCTTTGTGGTGAAAGAAAATAACTGCCAGTCTAGAAATCTATACTCAGCCAAAATATTTTTCAAAAAGAAGATGAATTAAACACATTTTCATCCAAACAAAAATTGAGACAACATAGCCACCTGAACCATATTAAAATATACAAAAGGCTCTTATTTAAGCAGAAGGAAAATGATCCTAGATGGAATCACAGAAATGCAAGAGGAAATATAAATCATTGAGAAAAAATGTCAGTACATTTAAATGAACACTGGACTTTCAGTTAAGATGGAGGCTTAGATAGACACACCTTAACATCCTCTTACAACAAAGACTCAAGAAACAAAGTGAAACGAATACAATGACCCTGGATCCCTGAACATCAAACGAAACGTTGAGGAATTGATCTGAGCACCGACTGGAAAGGAAGTTGGAATAAAATCAACAGGAACATGGAGATTCTCTGAGTGTCCACACCCCAGCTGGTCCAGCACAGTGTGGCCATTATAAGATGACATCAAACAACATCCCCAGGCGAGGAGCCTAGGAAGACAACTTCCCATAAAACACAGATGGAGGCAGAGACACTGAGTAAACAAAGTTAGAAAGAAATGTTGTAGGGAAATCAAGTGCCATGTCTGACCTAGCCCAAGAAGGAGACGTGCAGAAGTGCCATAGCTTTGAAACTAGGGAAACATGGGAAGTGCCACTGAAGCAAAGTGAAGCAGACTGAATCATTGGAGCTTCAGGACAGAAGATTGATAACACAGGGAGTGTACTTCTATGGAGGGACAAGGGTAAGTACAGGAAGGTGGCTGAGAGCTTCAGAGTGCTGGCAAGCACAGAGAAGGGAGGCACCTAGAAAGTAGTGGTGGGACTTCCTATCAGCAATGGTGCCTGTTCATGCAGATGGGAGACATTCATTGAGTAGCAAAACAGTAGAGTAATAATCAGAAGTTTCTTTTTTAATCAAGCTCATACCACCTCCCTTCCCCTCCTGTTTGAGTTGCACCCACACCCCCATTGCCAGCATGTTTAGGCAACCCTGGTGACCTGCTCATCGTAAGCCCTATCTAACCCACATGTCAAGATGACCCCAGTGACCTGCTCACTGCTCCCCCCACCAACTGCTCACCCCTCCTGGCCCACACTCAACCATTGCCTCCCCTGACCCATGCACACCACATGCCTAGCACAAGCAGTTCATCCTGCCCACCACTCACACAATCTGGTCTGCACGCACAGTGCACCACCCCCAGCCCGTGAGGCAAGGCACCCCTCCCACATTCTACCTATTCTCTTAGACCATCCAAGCATACACAGAGGCACCCAGCCCTCACCCCTTCACTAGGACACCAATCCATGACTAAGCCGAGGACCTGCCTTACCATTAGGATAGTACTGCTTCCCTGGTTCTGCAAAGATTACCCATCCTGCTCTCCCAAGGCTGCAGTAACAGAACACTCCAATGCAGAGGGATCATGCAACTCCACAAGAGCTGCAGAGGGATCCTGACCACTTGATATCTGGAGCCCCATGATAGGGAAGGGACCTGATTGCATGTCTACATGCAATCCTATAAGGAAAGACACGCACCCAACAACAGAGGACTCTGGTGTGTACGTGACCCATCATACCCGCCAGTGACCAAAAATTACTCCCAACCAACAGGCAGCACCAGAGTCATACGCGGACCAATATTACTAAACAATGAAAATAATACATAGGAAGGTAGACAATATAAAGAGAAAGGGAAGAAGCTAAGCTACAGATATATGAATACAAAGCAAAACAAGATAAAAAAGACAAGCAAACAAGCTATCAATAAAGAAATATATAAACAAATAACATAGAAACTTAATGTCTCAAAGACATCATTTAATTACAAATCATTTGGAAAAACATGACACAATGGCTCAAGCAAAACAAAAGGATGGAAAATCTTTCTGAGGAAGGTATGATAATGGAACTACTTGACAAGGAATTAAAAAACCAGTACTAAGACTCCTCAAAGAGATAAAGGAAAACACAGAAAAAAGCCTAGAAGAATTTAGGAAAATAATACAAGAACAAAATGACAATTCAGTAAAGAAATAGAAACCATACAAAACAACTAGAAATTAGGAAGCTTAGCAATAAAATATCAGAAATAAACAACTCAATGGAAGGACACAGAAGTAGAATTGAAACACTGGAAGAAAGAATCAGCTAAATAGAGGGCAAAACACTTGATACTAATTTGTTTGAGGAATGAGCAGAAAAAAGATTGAGGAAAAACTAGAAAGCCTAAGGATTATGTGGGACACCAACAAGAGGAACAATATACACTTATTAGTAATCTTAGAAGAGGAAGAGAGGAAAAAGAGTACAGAGAAAATTTTTGAGACATAATGGCAGAAACCTTCCCAAATATCACCAAAGATGAGAAGATTTACATCCAAGAAACTCAATGAACCACATACAGGATAGACCTGAAAAGAAATTTACCAAGACACATCATAATCAAACTTTCCAGAACCAGAGACAAAGAATTTTGAGAGTAGCTCATGAAAAGTGAAATATAACTTACAAAGGAGCCTCAATAAGACTAAGTACTGATTTCTCATCTGAAACCATGCAGGCAAGAAGGCAATGGGATGACATTACAAAACCCTGAAAGAAAAGACCTGCCAACCAAAAATTATATATCCTGCAAAATTGTCTTTCAAAAATGAGGACAAAATTAGGAAATTTCCAGATAAGCAGCAATTAATGAATTTGTAAACACCAGACCATACAAGAAATATGAAAGGGAATCTTTCAGATAGAAAAACCAACAACATCAGACAACAACCTGAGATAAAGACACACAATAGCATCACCCAGACACCAGACCAGGTAAAGACTTCACAAAAGTAAAATAAAGCTACAAAATTGATTACAGTGAACCAGAGACAAAAATTGTAATTGACATCAACTTCACAACAAAAGGGGGAATGAATGGTATAGTTATAGAACTTCCATATGGAGATGAAGTTAAGGCGATTTCAAGATATAACAGACTGTTTTAAACATAGGATGATAAATGTAACCTTCAGGGTAACCACAAAGAAAATTACTAAATCTATTCACCAAAATAAAGAAGAAAATCAAAAAGATCCAGTAAACACAAAAGCAACAGTAACAAACAGTAACAAAAGGAAAATCCATATACAAAAAAAAAAAAAAACTCAGCACAGAAAGTAAAGAAACCACTAACACCATAAAAAAGTATAACAAAATGGCAGAAGTAAATGCTCACCTATTGATAATGAAACTGAATGTAAATGGATTAAATGCACCAGTCAGGAAGCAGAGAGTGTCAAAATGAATTAAAAAAAAAAATTGACCCTGTGATAATGTTATGTGTCCTCTTGGCTAGGAAATGATTCTCAGTGATTTGGCAAATATAATTGTTCTCCATTTTGTGATCTGATATGAGCAGCCAGTTTGAAAGGGATTTTCTTTTGGGGTGTGGCCTGCATCCAATATATATGGATGTTCTGGCAAAGCTACTGCTCTCTTGCTCTCTCAATCCTGAACTTGTCTCATGGTCTCACCTTTCGTTCTTGAAAAAGCCTTGAGCCAGAAACCTGGTGGTGGGTTGATTACATGTGACCACTTCCATTATGGAAAGGGCAGTGTTTTGTTCTTCAGTGGTTAAGAACTCAGCTGTTACCCAAAAGGTCAGCATTTCGAATCCACCAGCCTCTCTGTGGAAACCCTATGGGGATCTTCTACTCTGTCCTATAGAGTCACTATGAATCAGAATTCACTTGATGGCAATGGATTTGGTTTGTTTTGGGAAGGACGCTTACTTTGGATGTGGATTTGCTTTCCCTTCATGCAATGTTTCTGCCAAAACTACCGCCTTACAGAATGCCTTATCCCCTGTCTTGGTATCCCACACAGCATTGCCTTAGATCAAGGAACTTACTTCAAAGCAACTGAAGTGCAGCAATGGACCTATGTTCATGGAATTCACTGGTCTTACCATGTTCCCCATCATCCTGAAGCAGCTGGCTTGATAGAATAATGGAATGGCCTTCTAAATACACAATTACAGCACCAGCTAGGTGGCATTACTTTGCAGGATTGGGGCAATGTTCTGTAGGAGGCTGTATATCTCTAAACCAGCATCCAATATATGGTTCTGTTTCTCTCATTGTCAGGATTCATAGGTCCAGGAATCAAGGGATGGAAATGGGAGTGACACCACTTGTTATTACCCCTATTGACCCACTTGCAAAATTTTTGCTTCCTGTCCCTTTGACTCTAGGCTCTGTGGGTCTAGGGGTCTTAGTTCCAAAGGGAGGAATGCTCCCACCAGGAGACACAACACTGATCCCATTGAACTGGAATTTAAGAATGCAACCTGGCCACTTTGGCCTCCTCATGCCTTTGGATCAACAGGCAAAGAAGGGAGTTACTGTATTGGCTGGTGTGATTGATCCTGATTACCAAGGGGAAATCAGATTGATGCAACAGGAGATCCCTTAGGATATCTCTTAGTACTTAATTAAAGTCAATGGAAAACTACAGCAATCTAATTCTGACATGACTACTAATGGCCCAGACCCTTTAGGAATGAAGGTTTGAGTCACCCCACCAGGCAAAGAACCATGACTGACTGAGGTTTTCACTGAGGGCAAAGGGAATATGGAATGGGTGGTGGAACAAGGTAGTTCTAAATACCAGCTATGAACATGTGACCAGCTGCAGAAAGGAGGACTGCAATTGTTATGAGTATTTATTCCTTTTTTGTTATATGTTTGTGTGTGTGTGTGTGTATAAATATATATACACATAGAGGTCCCCCAAGTGTCTGTCAGTTTGTCTTAGTGTGGGGACTTGCATGTTGCTGTGATCCTTCTGCAGTCTGAAATTGATCGAGCATACAGTCAGGATGCATTGATAATTACTGGTGACTGGAATGCAAAAGTTGGAAACGAAGAAGGATTGGTAGTTGGAAAATATGGCCTTGGTGATAGAAACGAAGGCAGAGATTGCATGACAGAATTTTCCAAGACTAACAACTTCTTTGTTGCAAATACCAACATAAACAGCAACTATACACATGGGCCTCACCAGTTGGAATACACAGGAATCAAATCGACTACATCTGTGGAAAGAGATGACGGAAAAGCTCAATATCATCAGTCAGAACAAGGTCAGGGGCCAACTGCGGAACAGACCATCAAATGCTCATATGCAAGTTGAAGTTGAAGAAAATTAGAACAAGTCTATAAGAGCCAAAGTACAAAGTACCACCTGAATTTAGAGACCATCTCAAATAAATTTGATGCATTGAACACTAATGACCGAAGACAGACGAGTTGTGGAATGACATCAAGGACATAATACATGAAGAAAGCAAGAGGTCATTAAAAAGACAGGAAAGAAAGAAAACAACAAAATAGATGTCAGAAGAGATTCTGAAACTTGCTCTTGAATGTAGAGTAGCTAAAGTGAAAGGAAGAAATGATGAAGTAAAAGAGTTGAACAGAAGATTTCAAAGGGCATCTCAAGAAGACAAAGTAAAGTATTATAATGACATGTGCAAAGACCTGGAGTTAGAAAACCAAAAGGGAAGAACACACTCAGCATTTCTCAAGCTGAAAGAACTGAAGAGAAATTCAAGCCTCAAGTTGCAATAGTGAAGGATTCTATGGGGAAAATATTAAACGATTCAGGAAGCATCAAAAGAAGATGGAAGAAATACACACAGTCATTATACCAAAAAGAATTAGTCAACATTCAACCATTTCAAGAGAGAGCATATGATCAGGAACCAAGGGTACTGAAGGAAAAAGTCCAAGCTACACTGAAGGCATTGGCAAAAAACAAGGCTCCAAGATTTGACAGAATATGAATTGAGATGTTTCAACAAACGGATGCAGTGCTGCAAGTGCTCACTCATCTATGCCAAGAAATTTAGAAGACAGCTACCTGACCAACCAACTGGAAGAGATCCATATTTATGCCTATTCCCAAGAAAGGTGATCCAACTGAATGTGGAAATATCGTTAATATCACATGCAAGAAAATTTTGCTGAAGATCATTCAAAAGTGCCTGCAACAGTATATTGACAGGGAACTGCCAGAAATTCAGGATGGATTCAGAAGAGGATGTGGATGCAGGGATATCATTGTTGATGTTAGATGGATCTTGGCTGGAAGCAGAGAATACCAGAAAGATATTTACCTGTGTTTTATTGACTATGCAAAGGCATTTGACTGTGTGGATCATAACAAATTATAGATAACATTGTGAAAAATGAGAGTTCCAGAACACTTAATTGTGCTCATGAGGAACCTGTACATAGATCAAAAGGCAGTTGTTTGAACAGAACAAGGGAATACTGAGTAGTTTAAAGTCAGGAAACGTGTGCATCAGGGTTGTATCCTTTCACCATATCTATTCATTCTGTATGCTGAGCAAATAATCCAAGAAGAATGGAGCATCAAGATCGGAGGAAGACTCATTGACAACCTGCGTTAGGCAGATGACACAACCTTGCTTACTAAAAGTGAAAGGACTTGAAGCACTTACTGATGAAGATCAAAGACCACAGCCTTCAGTATGGATGACACTTCAACATAAAGAAAACAAATCCTCAAAACTGGACCAATAAACAACATCATGATAAATGGAGAAAAGATTGAAGTTGTCAAGGATTTCATTTTAGTTGGATCCACAAACAGTGCCCATGGAAGCAGATGTCAAGAAATCAAAAGACGTATTGCATTGGGCAAATCTGCTGCAAAAGACCTCTTTAAAGTGTTGAAAAGCAAAGATGTCACCTTGAAGCCTAAGTTGCGCCTGACCCAAGTCATGGTGTTTTCGATCACATCATATGCATGTGAAAGCTGGACAATGAATAAGGAAGACTGAATAAGAATTGACACCTTTGAATTGTGGTGTTGGTGAAGAATATTGAGTATACCATGGACTACCAAAAGAATGAATAGATCTGTCTTGGAAGAAATACAATCAGAAAGCTCCTTAGAAGCAAGGATGGTGAGACTTCGTCTCACATATTTTGGACATGTTGTCAGGAGGGCCAGTCCCTGGAAAAGGACATCATGCTTGGTAAAGAGCAGGGTCATTGAAAAAGAGGAAGTCCCTCAATGAGATGGTATGACACAGTGGCTGCAACAATGGGCTCAAGCATAGCAATGATTGTGGGCATGGCGCAAGACCAGGCGTGTTTCATTGTGTTGAACATAGGGTTATTACAAGTCTGAACTGACTCAACAGCACCTAACAACAACATGTATTAAAATATATATGTAAGTTTATGTGTAATATTGCCCACTCCCAAAGACAAACAAAGATCAGATTTATAAAGATACCGATAATAAAAGGCAAATAATGAAAACAAAAAGGAACCAATTTACAAAGGAGTCATTGGAACGGAGCCTTGTCATAAGTGGCAGACTACCTGTATAGCAAACATCTTTGTTTTCTTCCCTCCCTTATCCCATTACTTATTATAAAATATAAGATGCAAAGGCGGCTAATTCATTCTTAGTTGTGCGCATGTTAGTTGTATCATGTTAGGTGCAAGTGTGACTTCATAATTGTCTTTGAGATTATGTATGGTTTAAGAATATGTGTACACGTGCCAAGTTGACAAGGTGTGGACTGTGATGGTTAATTTTATGTGTCAGCTTGGCTAGGTCATGATCCTCGGTGGTTTGGCAGATAGTAAGTAATCATCTTCCATTTTGTGATCTGATGTGAGCAGCCAATCAGTTGAAAGTGGAGTTTCTTTGTGGGTATGGCCTGCATCAAATATATATGGATGTTGTGGCAAAGTTCAAACTTTCTCTCTTGATCCTACACTTGTCCTGGTCTAACCTTTGTTTCTTGGAAAAACCTTTGGCCAGTCACCTGACCTGCAGATTTTGGATTCACCAGCTCCCGCAACCCCCTGAGACAACAGCCTGCTGCTTGATCTGCAAATTTTGGGTTCATCAGCCTGTGTAACCATGTGAATCAGGATAAGCATTCAGACTGCTGCCTGATCCCCAAATATGGGACCAGCCAAACCCCAAAATTGTGTGAACCATTTCCTTGAAGCAAATCTCTGTCTATATATTTATATATACACTTCACTGATTTTGCTTCTCTAGAGATCCCAGCCTAAAACAGACCCATCAATATGTTGTCTACAAGAGGCACACCTTAGATGCAAAGACATAAATAGATTAAAAATCAAAAGATGGAAAAAATATACCAAGCAAACAGTAACAAAAAGAGAGCAGGAGTGGCAATATTAATATCTGACAAAATAAACTCTAATCCAAATTCCATTATAAGAGATAAAGATGTTAGATAATGATAAAAGTGATAGTTTACCAAGGAAAACATAAAAATTATATATATTTATGCACTCAATGCTAGAGCCTCAAATTTTATAAAGCAAACTCTAACAAAATTACAGAGAGAAAGATCTACAATAATAGTAGGAGGTTTTAACACACCGCTTTTGATGATGGTCAAAACAACTAGAAAAAAATGAGTGAAGATACGGAAGATCTGAATAACACTATTAACCAATTTGACTTCCCAGGTATATGTAGGACTCACTATCTGGCAACAGTACAATACACCTTCTTCTCCAACGTGAATGGAGCAATCTCCAGAATAGACCATATTTTAGGACACAAAGTGAGCCTCAATATATTTAAAAAGATGGAAATTAAACAAAGCATCTTCTCTGATCATAACAGGATGAAACTAGAAATTAATAACAGGAAAAATATGGAAAATAAATACATGGAAACTAAATAATCATCACTAAAAATCTATTGAGTAATAGAAGAAATCAAAAGTGAAATTAAAATACTTAGAATCAAACCAGAATTAAACACAAAATACCAAAACCTTTGATATGAAACAAAAGCAGTACTCAGAGGGAAATTTATAGCAATAAATGCGTGCATTAGAAAATAAGATGGTGCAAAATCAATAACGTAACATGACAACTTGAGCAAATAGCAAAGGAAGAGCAAAAGAAGAAAAGAAATACTAGAAGAAAGGAAATAATAAACATCAGAGCAGTAATAAATGAAATAGAAAACAGAAAAACAATAGAAAGAATCCACAAGACTAGATGTTGGTTCTTTGGAAAGATCAATAAAATTGACAAACCACTGGCCAAACTGACAAAGGAAAGAAAAGAGAAGATGTGGATAACCAATATAAGAAATGAAACTGGAGACATTACAACAGATCTAACTGAGATAAAGAGAATCATAACAGAGTACTATGAAAAATTGTACTTCAACAAATTTAAACACCTAGAAGAAATAGAAAAATTTCTAGAAACACACTACTACCTAAACTAACATGAATAGAGGTAGAAAAATCTAAACAGACTCATAACAAAAGAAGAGATTGAAGATGTTATCAAAAAACTCCCAACAAAAGAAGTCCCATCCCAGATGGCTTCATGGGAAATTTTACCAAACATTCAGAGAAGAGTTGCTGCAAATTTTACTCAAATTCTTTCAAAATACGGAAAAGGAAGGAATACTTTGTAACTCATTCTATGAAGCCAACATCATTCTGATACCAAATCCAGGTAGAGATATCCCCCCAAAAAGAAAATTACAGACCAATATCTCTCATGAATATAGACACAAAAATTCTCAACAAAGTTCTAGTGAACAGAATTCAACAACATATTATGAAAATTACACATCACGATCAAGTGGGATTCATACTAGAAATGCAAGGGTGGATCAACATTAGAAAATCAATCAGTGTAATTCACCACATAAATAAAACAAAGGAAAAGAATTAAATGATCATCTCAATTGATGCAGAAAAGGTATTTGATAAAATCCAACACCCTTTCTTGATAAAAACTCTCAGCAAAATGGGAATAGTAGGGAAATTCCTCAACATAATGAAGATCATATATGCAAAACCAACAGCCAACATTATTCTCAATGGAGAAAGGCTGAGAGTCTTCCACTTGAGAAGGGGAGTGAGACCAGGATGCCTATTATCACCACTCTTATTCAATATTGTACTGGAAGTCCTAGCCAGAGCAATAAGGCAAGAAAGTGAGATAAAGGATATCCAAATTGGAAAGGAAGAAGTAAAACTCTCTCTATTCACAGATGACTTGATCCTATACACAGAAAATTCCAGAGATTCCACAAGAAAGCTACAAGATCTAATAGAAGATTTCAGCAAAGTGGTAGGATACAAGATCAACACACAAATATCCGTTGGGTTCCTTTATACTAAAGAACTCCAAAAGGAAACCAAGAAAACAATACCACTTATGATAGCCCCCAAAAGGATAAAACACCTAGGAATAAACCTAACCATGGATCTAAAAGGCCTATATGATGAACTCTATAAAACACTTCTGCAAGAAACTAAAAGAGACCTACATAAATGGAAGAACATTCCGTGCTCATAGTTTTTGTTGTTATGTGCCATCGAGAAGGTTCCGACTCATAGTGACCCTATAGGACAGAGTAGAACTGCCCCATGAGGTTTCCAAGAAGAGGCTGGTGGATTTGAACTGCTGACCTTTTGGTTAGCAGCCGAACTATTAACCACTACATCACCAGAGCTCCACTCATAGATTGGAAGAATTAAAATTTTGAAAATGTCAAATACTACCCAAAGCACACTGTAGATAAAATATGATCTTGATCCAAACCCCTACGACATTCTTTACTGAAATGGAAAACTAATCACCAAATTATATGGAAAGGAAAGAGATCCCAAATAGTCAAAGCAGTATTGAAGAAGAACAATGCAGGAGGCCTCACACTTGCCAATATCCAAACATATTACACAGCCATAGTTACCAAAACAGTTTGGTACTTGTTCAAAGACATACACATAGACAAATGGAATAGAATTGAGAACTCAGAAGTAAATCCATCCATCTATGGGCAGTGGTTTTTGAAAAGGGTTCTAAGTTCATTCAGTGGGGAAGAAATGGTGCTGCCAGAACTGGATATCCATTTGCAGAAAAATGAAACAGGATCCACACCTCACACCATACACAAAAACAAACTCCAAATGGATTAAAGACCTAATGTTATAGCTAAAACTATAAAGTTCCTGGAAGATAACATAGGGATAAAACTATGGGACTTAAAAAAAAAAAAGATCATCAAGCACAACTATAAATGCACGAGCAACAGAAGACAAATTAGTTACTTGGGAATTACTAAAAATTAAATACTTATGCTCATCAAAAGACTTTATCAAAAGAGTAAAAAGACAACCTACAGACTGGGAAAAAAAAAATCTTTGGGAATGACATATCCAATAAGGGTCTAATCTCTAAAATATGTAGAAAATTTTAACAACTCAACGACAAAAAGAGAAACAATCCAATTAAAAAATTGGCAAAGAACAGGAACAGACACTTCACCAAAGAGGACATTCAAATAGCCAACAAACACGTGCAAAGATGCTCAAAATCATTAGCCATTAAAGATGCATATTAAAGCTACGATGAGATACAATTTCACCCCTGCAAAAATGGCACTGATCAAAATAACAGAAAACAACAAATGCTGGTGAGGATGTGGGAGATTAGAACCCTTATCCACTGCCGGTAGGACTGTAAAATGGCACAACCATTATGGAAAATGGTATGTCGTTTTCTCAAAAAGCAAGAAATAGAAATACTTTATGATTCAGTAATCCCATTCCTAGGCGTATACCCTGGAGATCTGTCATGGATTGAATTGTGTCCCCCAAAAATATGTGTGAACTTGGTCAGGCCATGATTCCCAGTATTGTGTGGTTGTTCTTCATTTTGTGATTGTAATTTTATGTTAAAGAGGATTAGGGTGGGATGGTTATTTATCAAGAGATAAAAACGAAAGGGAAGCAAGCAGAGAGGGGGACCTCACACCACCAAGAAAGCAGTGCCAGGAAAAAGTGTGTCCTTTGGACCCGGGGTCCCTGCGTGGAGAAGCTCCTAGTCTGGGGGAAGATTGATGAGAAGGCCAACAAAGAAAACCTTCCCCTGGAGCTGATGCCCTGAAATTGGACTTCTAGCCTACTAGACTGTGAGAAAATAAGTTTCTCTTTGTTAAAGCCATCCACTTGTGATGTTTCTGTTATAGCAGCACTAGATGACTAAGACAAGTTCTAACAAAAAAGACATTAGCAGACACATTAACTATTAATTGCAGCATTATTCACAATAGCAAAAAGATGGAAACAACCTAATTGCCCATCAGTGGACGAATAGATAAACAAAATGTTGTACATACATACAAAGAAATACTACACAGTTATAAAGAATAATGATGAATCCTCAAAACATAAAGTGGGTGAATCTGTAGGACATTATGTTGAGTGAAATAAGTCAGTCACAAAAGGACAAATATTGTATGATTGTACTTTTATAAGAAAACAAGAATAGGTATATATTCAGTGGTCAGCACTCCTTGGGGTTACCATGCATGAGTAGTGGGGAAGAGGGAAAAGCACTCTTGAGAAAGTAGACACTTGCTATTTTTGGTGATGGGAAAGGTAGCATTGAATGTGGGTGAAGTGCACACAGCTTGAGCAAGGTAAATGATGTCACTAAGAAGTGCACAAGAGAAAATGATGTTTTTGGTAAAATATATGACAAGTATAATTTTGCAACACCAACAATGATGAAAAAATATGAGTGTGGTTACACAAATATGAATATACAAATATGCATATACCTATGCATATATGTGTATGGTAAAGAATATGTGGAACATATGTGTGCATAGATAGATGTATCTATAATAATATGTATGTACAAGTATGTGTGTGCATGCACGTATATCCATATATATAATAAATCACATAGGGAACACAGTTATGCATACTTCTTAGACATAACCTAATACCTCACAAAATTGGTTTTCTGGGTTTGAATACTTAGGACTATTGTCTTGTGAGACAACTCAGTTAATTGATTTAACATAGTTCATAAAGTGTATGTTCTACATCCCAATATGGTGAGTGGTGCCTGCGGTCTTAAAAGTTTACGAGCAGCCATCTAAGATACAGCTATTGGTCTCTACTCATCTTGAAAAAAAAAGAAAGGAGGAAACCAAAGACTCAGAAGAAAGTAGTCTACAGGACTAATAATCTACATGAACCACAGCCTCATCTTCCCTGAGACAAGAAGAACAAGATGGTGCCTGGTAACCACTACCAACCATTCTAATCAGGGCAACAGTAGATGGATCCTGATAGAATGGGAGAAAAATGTGGAACAGAATTGAAATTCTTAAAAATTCAGACTTACTGGACTAGTTGAGACTAGTGGATTCCTCGAAACTATTGCCCTGGGATCCTTAAACCAAAATTATCCCTTGAGGTCAGCTTTTAGCTAAGTAACAGATTGGCTCATAAAATACAGACTATTACCGTGAGTAATGAGCTCCTTTTAAAAATCATCTGTTTGAGAGAAAATGGTCAAAAATTACTCTAAAGCAAAGATGAGAAGGCAAGGGGGCAGGAAAACTAGAGTACTGGAAATTGTATATGTAGCCAGAGCAGAATGAATGAGAATGATAATACATTGTGAAAAATGTAACCAATATCACTGAATAATTTGTGTAGAAATTGTTAAATGGGAACCTAATTTAATGTGTAAACTTTTAATTTAAACACAATAAAAAATATTTAAAAAATTTAAAGGAATGCCAAGTGTATAAAAGAATAATAATAATGTCTCAC
>NW_004443954.1:19372619-19376460 GCF_000243295.1 Trichechus manatus latirostris | reverse complement strand
CTAACACGCTTAAGCCCAAAACCTGTGACCTAATCAGTAAGATACTCTTTATTGGTTTTTCCTCCTTATTCAGTTTCTCCACTTGATCATCTGCTTTCTGGGATTACTTTCCAAACAGACTCTTTGAACCTTTCTTCTTGGCTCAGGTCTAATCTGGGGAGAAACCAAACTCAGGTACATGAGTGAAGTGAGTTACAAAAAAACAATAGCATACGAAGCTGGAGAAGTTGAAATATTAGAATATTTTTCATTGTCTGGGATGTTGTAAAAGTAGTTTATAATAATCTTTAATAAATTGGAAATGAATGTTCTGATCTGTAGGTTAACCTTTAAAGCAAAAAATAAAAGAATCAAGTCAGTTCTGACTCATAGTGACCCCATAGGGTTTCCAAGGCTGTAATCTTTATGGAAGCAGACTGCCACATCTTTCTCCCATAAAGCCGCTGGTGAGTTTGAACTGCCAACCTTTCAGTTAGCAGCTGAGTGCTTAACCACTATGTCACCAGGGCTCCTTAAAGTACATATAGCTAATACAGAAGAAAAAAGAACAAAAAATACTTGAGTTTTTTAAAAGAAGGCAAGAAAAAGAGTAAAAAAGAATCAAGAAGAGATGGGAAACTATAATCAAATAGAACAGTGCAGATTTCAATGGAAATATTTCAGTAATTATATCAAATGTAAACATAACTAATACTTCCATTAAAAGATATATATGGTCATGGTGGTTAAAAAACTAAACCTAAATATATGCTTACTGGAGACATATCTTAAATATAGGAACACACAAAGGTTGAGAATAAAAGAGTGGGAAAAGAATACCACTCTAGCATTATAAACAAGCTAGTATAGCTGTACTCATAGCATACAGAGTGGACTGTTGGGCTAACATTATAGCTAGAGATGAAGAGGGATATTTTGTAATGATAAAACATCAACTTCCAAGTAGTACAGTGTCTTAGTTATCTAGTGCTGCTATAACAGAAATACCACAAGTGGATGGCTTTAACAAAGAGAAATTTATTTCCTCACAATAAAGTAGGCTAGAAGTCCAAATTCAGGGTGTCAGCCCCAGGGAAAAGCTTTCTTTCTCTGTTGGCTCTGTAGGAAGGTCCTTGTCATCAATCTTCCCCTGGACTAGGAGCTTCTCTTTGCAGGAACCTCGGGTCCAAACGTTGAGCTCTGCCCTGGTGCTGCTTTTTTGGTGGTATGAGGTCCCTTCTCTCTGCTCGATTCCCTTTCCTTTTATCTCTTATAAAATAAAAGGTGGTGCAGGTCACACCCCAGGGAAACTCTCTTACATTGGATCAGGGATGTGACCTGAGCAAGGGTGTTACATCCCACCCTAATCCTCTTTAACATAATCTAATCTTGCCTCATTGACTACCAGTAGAGATTAGGATTTACAACACAAAGGAAAATTACAATCACAAAATAGGGGACAACCACACAATACCGGGAATCATGGCCTAACCAGGTTGACACATATTTTTAGGGGACACAATTTGATCCATGACATACAGCAATTTTAAATTGGTATACAACTAATAATGTAGCTCCAAAATAAATAAACCCAAAATTGAAAAAATTACAGGGAGAAATGTGCAACGGGAGTGAAAGACTAACTCACCTGTCTAAATACCTTATAGAATAAGCAGATTGAAAACATTAGCAAGATATAGAAGATCTAAACATGATGCCTAACTCCAACCCGTTAGTGTATATAGAACTCTATGATTGAAGAATACACTTACTTTCCAAATGCAAATGACACATTTATCAAAATTGATCCCATTCTGGGCCGCAAAGTAATCCGCAAACAGTCAGAAATTAAGTAATACTTTTCTAACCTATGGTGACAGTGGAATTCATTGGTAAAATTCTCACCTTCCATTCAGGAGACCCAGATTCGATTCCTGGCCAATGCACTCCATGTGCAACCACCACCCATCTTTCAGAGGAGGCTTTCATGTTGCTATGATGCTGAACAGGTCTCAGAGGAGCTTCCAGACTAAGATGGACTAGGAAGAAAGGGCTGGCAATCTGCTGCTGAAAATCAACCAATGAAACCCTATGGATTACAACAGTTTGATCCTCAACTGGTCATGGGATGATACAGGAACAGGGAGCATTTCGTTCTGTTGTGCATGGAGCAGCCATGAGTTGGGCCAACTCCAAGGCAGCTAACGACAACAAATTCTAACCTGTAAGCAGTAGAAGGTATCACCATAGAACTTAGAAAATATTTTGAACAGAAACACAACAAAATACAAAACATTAAACCATATGGGATGCAGCTAAAACTGTCCTTAGAGAAAAATGTACCGACTTAAATGCATCTATAAGGATAAAGGCTGAACATCAAGGAGCTAAGCATCCATCTCAATGAGTTAGAAAAAAATAGACAGTAGAAGGAAGGTAAATAATAATAATAGTAGCAGAGACTAATAAAATAGAAAGCAAACATATAATAGAGAAACTCAACAAAAACAAAGTTGTTCTTTGAAAACAATAATCTTGCTTCTTTATGCCACTTAAGAGTGTTCTCAGACTCCTGAACTGAAATTACTGCTAATATTTCAAAAAATAAAATACATGTAGTAAGTACATATATGTTTGCTTAGTTTCTATTTTATCAAGAAAGGATATTAGGGGAAAAAATAGAGTATCATCTTCTATCATCATCTATTTTATAAAAGAAAGAGCTTTTGTAATACACCCAAAATAGGAAGAAAGTATTTTCAGAATAAAGTCCTTTAATAAAATAAGTAAATTCATGTCCATATTGTTCTTTTTCATTATAAATGAGAAAAAACAAACTTTGTCACAAACCTGTTTGCATTTTCCAAATTCTGCTTTACTGATACTCTTCCCCGTCAGAAACTATTAGTTTAAAAACACACACAGACACACACACAGACACAGTTTTTATTAAAAAATAAAGAAATAAAAACCACAGTTGCAGTGATCTTTCTGAAGCAGATCACCAGGACTTTCTTTAGAGGCACCTCTGGGTGGTTTCAAATAGCCAACTTTTTGTTAGTAGTTAAGTACTTAACCTGTTGTACCATCCAGGAACTCCTATTAGTTTATTAGGCTCTTCATATTTTACAATAATTTAAGCAATCTCCATATTCTTACTGAATAGCAGGCACAAAATGTAATACTGATTGTTTTGTCCAGTTTCACATACAATATTGATTCCCAAAATGAAATCTTTCTAAAAACTCCCTAAAACCCCAAAACCCGCTGCTGTCGAGTCAATTCTGACTTGTAACGACCCCATAGGGAAGAGACTGCATAGGCCTGGCTCACTATTATTTACTCCCCTTTGCTAACCGCTGCATTGTCTCGTGATTTTGTTTTTCCCTCTGGTTCCAGTCTCTACAAAAGGTTTAAGATTAACAAATGTTCCTCCCTGGAGGGTGGAAAACAAGTGACAATGATCTAAGAATGAAAAACTGAACAAAGCACCCATCTTGTGACAAGAAAAAGCAGGATGTCGCCAGATAATCCCCAAGGATGTCACCAGATAACCTCTAAGAATACCAGTAGAAGGTTAACTCATCTAAGACATCACCACCTCAAGGGGAAACTAACACAAACTTCAAAGATCCATAATCCTGTCGCTATAAAAGCCTTCAGCCGATCTCCAGTAGGGGAGACGGGTTTTTTGGAGGAATCTATTCCCCTCTGTCTCCTATGTATATTGATATATAATAAACATCCTTCTGCTCACCTGACCCCTGTCTCAGAATTGGCTATTGCGGCAGGCGGCTCCAATCCACGTTATTGCGGTAACAATAGGGTTTCCAAGGCTGTGAATCCTGATGGAACCAGACTG
>NW_004443954.1:19369335-19370859 GCF_000243295.1 Trichechus manatus latirostris | reverse complement strand
CTGAATGTAGCTATGCTTCATCCTTGCATATAAATAAATGCTTGGCTGGGCACAAAACTCCAAGGACACTGTCTTCTTCCTTCACCTCTGTCTTCCAGTTCAAGTATTACAGGTGAGAAACCTGATGGCAGTCTAATTATTTTCCTTCATTAGTAATTTCTTTATCTTTCAAAAACCTATGAGATTGCCAAGGCCTCTAATGCAGGAAATAGCCTGGCCTTTTCTGGCTGTTAGAAAAATGTCCTAGTAGATGTTTGGTCACTTGATTGTCTTTCACAGATTGTTGAAGATATGTTCAGTTTGGATAGTTTCTACTGTTCTGACTTCAAGTATACTGATATTTTCTTCTATAATTTCTAATTTTCAAGTAAGTCCTACTGAATTTTTTCATTTCAGATATTATATTTTTTCTTTAGCTGTAGATCTTCTATTTGATTCTTTCAATAGTTTCAAATTTATTCTTCATTATACTCATGTTTTCCTTTAAATCCTGAACATATTTTTAATACATGTTATTGATCCTTGTCTCCAAGTCCCATCAACTCTGTCATTTATAGGTCTGTTTTTATTGACTGACTCTTCTTGTCACATCTTCCTCTTTCTTTCTTTATCTAGTAATTTTTTTATTGGATGTGGACTTGGTGAATTGTTGAGTTTCTGAAGTTTGTCTTCCTTTAAAGAGTGTTGAATTTTGTTTTGACAAGCAGTTAATTTATTTTCATATCAACTTGATCCTTTCAAGGCTTGTTTTAAGTTTGTTAGCATGAATTTAGGGTAGCTTTTACACTAAGGAATAGTGTACTCCTAAACTGTGTTCTTTCTAAGGTTTCTACTGGAAGCCCCAGATGTTCGATGAGGTCTCTCCATTCTGGTTGGTCAGAACTCAAATCTGCCCCTATCTACTATCATTGATAGCTTTTCAGTAGACAGCTCCCAAGTAATTTCTCTTTTCCTGATAATCGTTTTATAGCTAGGACTTATTTAATCTTAACATTGGAAGGCAAAGTGAAAATTTCCCTGGTGGAAAATTCCTTCAATTTTTGTTTTTTCTGAGAAAACCCTTTATTTCTCCTAAACTTTTGAAGGATAATTTTCCTAGATACAAAATTATAGGTTGGTGCTTTTTTTTTTATTTTTCCTTTTAACATTTTAAACATTTCACCTCACTCTCTTATTACTTGCATAGTTTGTGAAGAGAAGACCAATGCTATTCTTATTGTAATTTTTCTATAGGTAAGGTGAGTTCTTTTTTCTTCCTCTGGCTTCTTTCAAGATGTTCTCTTTGCCTTTGATTTTCTGCAGTTTGAATATGATATGCTACCAAAAAAATACATCAAAATGAATATGATATGACTTGATATAGATTTTTTTGGTGTTTATCCTGCTTGGTCTTCTCTGGTCTTCCTAGATGATTTGGTGTCTGTCATTAACTCTCTGGCATTATTACTTCAAATATTTCTTCTGTTCCTTTCTCTTTTTCTGGTATTCCATTATGTGTATGTTTACACCTTTTGTAATTGCTCA
>NW_004443954.1:19362492-19369235 GCF_000243295.1 Trichechus manatus latirostris | reverse complement strand
GGATGTCACCAGATAACCTCTAAGAATACCAGTAGAAGGTTAACTCATCTAAGACATCACCACCTCAAGGGGAAACTAACACAAACTTCAAAGATCCATAATCCTGTCGCTATAAAAGCCTTCAGCCGATCTCCAGTAGGGGAGACGGGTTTTTTGGAGGAATCTATTCCCCTCTGTCTCCTATGTATATTGATATATAATAAACATCCTTCTGCTCACCTGACCCCTGTCTCAGAATTGGCTATTGCGGCAGGCGGCTCCAATCCACGTTATTGCGGTAACAATAGGGTTTCCAAGGCTGTGAATCCTGATGGAACCAGACTGCCACATCTTTCTCCATCCAGCAGAGCCACTGGCGTTTCGAATCATTGACCTTTCGGTTAGCAGTTGATTGCTTTAACCACTGTGCCACCAGGGCTCCTAAAAACTCCTGTCCCAGAATTTTTTAGTTTATTTTAGCTTGTTTATTTATTTCAAACCTAAAGCTTAAGAAAAATGATTATTCTGATTCCTGACTTTCAGGTATGAACCCCTACCTCAGCACAGTTCAACCTGGTCTTCTTCTCTGTAGTCCTTCTCCTTTTCCCCCAACATCAAAATTCCACTTCTTTCCGAAAGTAGCAGAGTTTGATATATTTCCTTCATGATCTTTATTTCTGTAATATTTAAATATTTATCTCTATATAGAATTGCAAAGTGTTATGTGCTGTGTTTGTGTCTTTTTACATAAATGACATCATACTGCAATTACTCAGTCTGAACTAGTTGAGCTAGCCCGACTCTCACATATTTCTGGGTCAAAACTGATCACTATGTTTGTTTGCTTGTTTTAAGCAATTATCTTCTTTAATTTCTTATATGTCTAAACTTTGGTTTTTCAAACCACCAAAACACACAGTGGGGTACACTTAAATGCCCTATCAGAATAAAAAACCAAAGAGTCTGATCTGAAGTAGGAGGAACAACTCAGAGATGGCATCTTTCTGGAAACTACAATCTGCCTCTCTCTAACTGTATGTTGAAGCAGTACAGCCATCAATCTTAATCACGAAAAAAATGTTTTCATGATTACTCTAGTTACTTGTCAATCAACCCCCTAGGTTTAATCAACTTGCCTGAAAAAATAAAGTGCTTCATTCTGTGATTTGTGATGTGGTTTAAGTCCCTATAGTCTCATGAGTGGTGTTTAAACAGTCCGAATTAAAATGTAAGCACTTGAGAACAAGATTAAACTATGTACCACCAGTTTCTCTTCTACAAAGTTCCAAACCCACGTTGTCTTTGAAATTGAGTATTAAATTGCCCCTGGTGGCACTGAGTCTTTCTCATCTTCTATCAATTTATACTGGTAACCAGGAAGTTAAGAAAGTCACACTTATCAAATTCATTTTCTGAGAAGTGCCAGAGCCTTGTTCTGAAGAGAAAGCAAGCTCCCCTCAGCCCCCCTAAATAAGGGTTCTACTTGGGAGTGAGGAGATAAGCAAACTACCGTTACTGGCCACCCCACCATGATGAAGCATGGCAATAGAATATTGCATAGCTTTATCTCATTAAATTCTTTACATACCAGTATGAGGCAGGTTTTTCCTCTGGTTTTATAGATAAGAGAACCGAACTTGGAGAACAAGTAATTTCTTCAGATCCCTGAAAGCCTGGTTCAGTTCTGTCTAAGTTATCTAGTGTTGCTATAACTGAAATACCACAAGTGGCTGGCTTTAACCAAGAGAATTTTATTCTGTCACAGTGTAGGAGGCTAGAAGTCCAAATTCAGGGTGGCAGCTCCAGGGAAAGGCTTTCTCTCTCTGTCAGCTCTGGGGGAAGGTCCTTGTCATCAATCTTCCCTGGGTCTAGGAGCTTCTCAGCTCAGGGACCTTGGTCCAAAGGACATGCTATTCTCCTGCCTCTTGTTTTTTGGTGGTATGCGGTCCCCATGTCTCTTTGCTTGCTTCTCTCTTTTATATCTCAAAAGAGATTGACTTAAAACACAACCTAATCTTGCAAACTGAGTCCTGACTCATTAACATAACTGCCACTAATCCCACCTCATTAACATAATGTTGTTGTTAGGTGTGGTTGAGTCAGTTCCGTCATTAGTATCATAGAGGTAGGAATACCTCTATACCAGGAATTATGGCCTAGCCAAGTTGACAGATATTTTAGGGGGACACAATTCAATCCTTGACAGACCCCATCATATTTTACATTGTTGTGGGAGGTTGAACAGTGAGGTAGACGCATTATGAAATCTTTTGGTGTCCCTGTCATTATCATAGCAGCCATCCATGTGTACCCATGTATCTCTGTGTCCTCTAATACTGCTGTCACCAGCGAATCTGTGAATGCTTACCATCTATCTGTACTATGAAATTTAGAACAGACTGGAACAGATTGTAGATCCCAAGAATGAAAGCGCTATTGGATCTCAGACTCCTACAATACTTAGAGTTTAACTAGAAAAACAATGCCCTTGGAAGTGAGCTCGGGACCCAATCAGAATGCAGTAAGTAAGGAGGGCAAGCCACTACAGTCCTTTCTTGTCTATACATTCACCTGTTTGTTTAGGCTTTTCTAGCTGTATAACATCTTACTAGGCGCACTTGATCTTGACTAATGATACCATCTCTAACCTCATTTTTGTGCTCCTTCAGACTAAATAACTGCACAAAACTTTAAAATAGATGTTATATCTATTTTGCCAGTTAAAAGTTTGGTTAACATATGTTGTAGCATAACAAGAGTCATATCACTTCCTTCTTAATGTATTTCTTTGGTGGTGCTGCTAAGTCCTCTTTTGTTGCATTGAGTTTTTATTTTTTAAAACATACTACTTACCTTCTATATTCTTATTATCTTATCATTCCAATTTTTGTCAGCTTCATGATGAATAATAATATTTTTGATCACTTGAAGAGTTTTAAAATGGTCTGTTCCCTCCCATCATAACCTTATGACAGGCCACAAATATGATCACCTATAATTGTTGTGCAGGGAACAAAATCTATGCCCGTGAGAAATTCCAAAGGAAATGTTACATATGTTGGGGAAGGGGAGTAGAAAATGATCTATTATACTTCTCACACCTGTAATTTTTACCTCTGTATTTGTGTCCTTAAGGAAGTACTGTGCAGACGGCCATGGCCATGCTAGGGTTGAAGACTCCCACCAGTGGGGTCAGCCTTTCTGCAGTGCCCATGGGCCCTGACTCTGCCTCTGGACTTTGGTTAACTCAGGAGTTTTATCCTATTGAAAAGATGTAGTTGAAGGTCTGCTTGTTCTGAGTCTGTTTATTATGACAAAAAAAAAGTCATAAAGAATGAAGGAAAATTTTGTCATTGGCACAGAAAGGCAATTCAAGGAGCCCAAGCTGTGGAGAAGGATCCAGAACACATTTTCAGACTTTCTGAGGCACATTACAATCCTGCACCAAAGGTGAGTCCCTTCCTTCTGGAACACAGCCCGCAATAGGACAGAACAGCCTCCCAACCCTGCACTCAACATCAGAGGCCTCTGCACTTGTAATGCTGAGTGTGATTTCTAGCTATGTCCCTTGTGGTGGCAGTAAATGGAGTGTTTGACGACATTGAGGAAGATTGAATTACAGTACTGGGATTTTCTCGTAACTCAGCCATTCAGTGACTCAATTTTTGACTTAACCACAAATAAATTTGGGAAGGCTTCATAAAAGCCCTCTCTTTTTTTTCACAAAAAAATCAAGAGGCTTTGACATTTGGAAAGATTATTATGTTTTAAGGCTGTTCTTTCTTTTTTGGTGGACATTTACTTTTACGTCAATCTGTCTCCTCAGCCTATATGGATATGTAAGGTCATTGGATGATGATGTTACCCCCAAATCCCAGGTTTCTGGCTAATGTAGAATATCACAGGCTTTCCCTTAAAGAAATAATGAACTCAAGGACTAGATATTTTGCAAACATTTAAAAATTTTGTAGGGTATTTATTTTAAAAACACTTTGCTGAAACCAATTTTATTCTTTTCTTCTTTCTTTCATTCCTTCCTTCTCTCCCCCCTTTCTTTCTTTCAGCTGCACACACAGGTTCTTTCAGTAGCTGGGACATTCAGTTCTACTGAGCTGTTATTTTTTCATTATTCATTTGGCTTCAGTATTTTTCCATGTGCAAGATACGTTCACTTTAAAAAAAAAAATGAGAAAAAAACAATGGTGTCAGTATTTATAAATCTGAATCCAGATAGAGTCTCTTCCTATCAAGTTTTCGAGCGTGCTTCATGGTTTCCGATCTCCTGTCTGTACTGATCAACTCTGATGTTTCACATACGCCGGACACACAGTGCCAACTTCTAAACCAGCTCTGTGCTGTGTTCCATTTTAGGAACGAGAACCTGGATTATTTATTCATAACTGTATAAAGTCCTGTTGTTAAGCTGCTCTATGTGAAAGCAGAGAGTGGTTTGAGCCAGGTGGGGAGAGGCTGGGCAGGATGATGTTTGGATTCTGTGGGAAGAGGGGAGCAATTTTATTCCCTGCTATAAATTAAATGGCCTAATTTGACCCTCCACCAGTAACATGATAACCAATTAATACCTTAATGGACAAGGATTATAATGTCTGGTTTTAGACAGTGGAAACTTGGAGTCAATTCCTCTTAAATACTCTTTTGGGCATTTTTATTTTCTCCCTGTGTAGCTAAAAGCAAATACTTTTGTAGCAATGGGAATTACTAAAAGAAAGACTGTGAAACTAACTTGGTTAATGTCTGTATGTTTCCTTAACCCTTAGACAAGAAGTGCTCTAAGTATGAATTGCCTGATATAATAGTTGTGTGAAAAAAATAAAAGAGTAGTGATTATTCCATTTTCTATACATTTTATTTCTCCTAGTTCAAACCTTAGTAGCATTTTATTTTTTATTCATGGAAACTGATCTTTGTGACCTAACTTATTTTATCTATGCAATATGGTCATTCACACTGCACATAACATATTGTGTAGTGTCTCATGAAGGCCTTTTTTTTTTTTAATTGTACTTTAGGTGAAGGGTTACAGAACAAATAGTTTCTCATTAAACAGTCAGTACACACATTGTTTTATGACATTGGTTAACAACCCCACGACATGTCAACCCTCTCCCTTCTTGACCTTTTTCTTTTTTTTTCTGGTGAAAATATACATAGCCAAAGATACACCATTTCAAAACTTTCTACATGCACATTTCAGTGACATTGATTACGTTCTTCCAGTTGTGCTGCTACTCTCATTTTAGATGAAGGTTTGCAGAACAAAATAGTTTCCCATTCATGAAGGTTTTTGAAGGACATTTTTGGTCCAATCACTTGAGTTATTGCTATCTAATAATGTGTAATTTACCAAACCCTTGATCTTAGAATGCTTTAAAATCAAAGAGAAATCTATACATACTTACCAAGTGATGTTACACCGATGCAGTAATGAAATCTTACTACTTAATAGTGATTACTGAATTTGAATTCATCATCAGCAGTCATGTGGAAGTGGTTTGCGATGACCAAAAATGAATAAGAATTATGCTTGCATAAAATAGGAAACGAAATAAATTGCTCCTTAAGCATAAAGCAACAACGTCAGTCTCTAGCACCAAAATATTTGGGCGAAGAAAGTAAGCCTAGCGCTCTTGAGACAATGGACATGATTAAATATGAATAAGTATCATTTTTTAATTCTTACAAATGTGAGCCCTGATGAAGACTGGCATGTACTGAGTCCCACTGATTTAATTTGGGCATACTGTAATTTACTGGGTTGGAGTAGAAACAGTAATTCTGTAAGGCCATCATAAGCTCATTAGAAACACACTGAGAAACTTAATGGCCTACAGCCCACAGCTTTTTGCATCCATTCAGTAGTGATCCCCTCTCACCCATCCTGCTGCTGGCTGCTGCATGCTGGTGATACTATAGTCGTTTTCATACACAACTCAGAAAATGAGACATATTTTTTCAAATAAGATTTAAGTCACCAAGAAACATATAAAGCAACATTTCAGGGGTGTGTGGCACGCCACTAGGATAAAAAACTTTTCAGGTATTGTTAATCACGGTAAGATTGGTTAGCTGTTAAGTACTGTAGAGTGCAGCTAATCAAAAGCTCAAAACTCCCACACAATGGAACAGAAATAATTACTCTCCCTGAGCTGCTATTGTTTCCTGCCTCAGCCTTATCTGGACTAAAAAAAGGTTTAATTTTAAATTGTATAGAGGAAATATCAGCAGTAAAAAGAAATATAATGCTCAGCTGCTTTGCTCACCATCAGTTAAAACACGTAAGAATTAATCTCAATAGGTTAAAGCCAAGTGGAGCCTAAACAAACCTGGATGACCTCCCCTTACCCCCTTATGTCCCCCCAGAACTTTTTTTCCTCTTCACTACTAATTGGTATAACTACATAAAAAAACAAACAAACCTGAGTTCCAACATCCTTGCCTTTCAGATAATAATGTTCTGAAAAGGTGTGAGTGCTCTGGTTCTGAGGTCTCTAGGTATGTGCTTATGTTATCAGTTAGGAACAGTGGTGACTTAGTTCAAAAGAGGGAATTTATTCTGATGCTTCACAGGAAGAATGGGGGAGGAGGAGGGAAGAAAGATCACTGAAAGACTTTCTGCATTTAAATGTGTGTTATTTCTCACTTTTACTATTTTCAAACAAACCAAGATAAATTTTCAATCCTGGAGTTTTGAAGAGTTTCAGTTTACTAAGAAGAAAGTTCTACGAGACGAAGGTATGAAGAAT
>NW_004443954.1:19360416-19362392 GCF_000243295.1 Trichechus manatus latirostris | reverse complement strand
CGTTGGTGTTTGCTGTTGTTAGGTGCTGTCAAGTGGATTTTTGACTCATAGGGACTCCAAGGGACTTAGGCACTGGTAAAACAGTTTCCCTTGAGGGCAGACCATTGTTAAGGAGAACAGAGCACTGTGTCAAAATATTTGGTTGCTTTTCCCCTCCCTCTGCTGGAAATGCTATGGATTTTTCTCTAGTCTTCACTCCCCTGCTTCCAGGTGCCCGTCTAAGACTGTACCCCAGGATTTTTATCTTTCAAATTATTCACACTCAGACTCCAGCTGTTAGTCAACTAGCCTCTAAGTTTTCCTACCAATGCAGTCTTCAGTTATGGCTTCTGCTCTGGTAAGTGTTGATTCTCTGTATTCTCCTGTCTCTCCTGCTTTTGAAGTGATGGTTTGTCCTATGACAATTCTCTGGTGCATTTAAGAAGAGTTGCTTTCAGTTTTGCTTCTCCTTGTGAGGACAGGAATGACAACTTCCAAGCTCTTTACATGTAGTACAAGAAACTGGACAGCTGTTTTGAAAGGTAACAGCATCTTTTTTTTTTTTAATTTATTTTATACATTTTTTTTTTTTTGGTGAAAATACACAAGGCAAAACAACCAATTCACCAATTTCTGCATGTACAATTCAGTTACGTTGATAATGTTCTTCAAGTTCTGCAACCATTTTCACTATCCTTTTCCAAATTATTTCGCCATCACTAAGATAAACTTACTGCTCCCTAAGCTTGTCTTCTAAACTTTCCAATTGCTATTGTCAATTTGATTCCATATAGATAATTCTTAAAAGAGCACAATGCTCAAGGCAGACATTCTTTACTTGTTAAGCTAAACTATCATTTGGTTTAAAGATTACTTCAGGGGATATTTTTGGTTTAAGTTTTAAAGATTATCTCAGCTCAATAGTTTTTTTTGAGGTCATCCAGCCTCAATGACTCCAGAAAGTCAGGATTATGTGAGAATTTGAAATCCAGTTCCACATTTTTCCCCTTTTTGATCAAGATTCTTCCATAGTATGTTTGATCAAAATGTTCAGTCATGGTAGCCGGGTACCATTCAGTTCTTCCTGTCTTGTGGCAAAGAGGGCAGTTGTTCATGAAGACAATTAGACATACATTCCAGTTCCTCCTTCAAGTCCTGTTTCTCCTCTTCCTCTGCTACTCCAGGCATATAAGGACGAATTATTGTGCTTGAATAGCCACTTATAAGCTTTTAAGACCCTAGACACTATGCAACAAACTAGGAGGTAGAACAGAAACCCTAAAACAATATTAGGCCAATTGACTGAGATGTCCCATGAAACCATGCCCCTACATCTCCAAACCAGGACAACAAATCTTATGAGGTGTTTGGTTTTACATAAGCAGCCTCTTCATTTGCTCTTTTTGTTGTTGTTGTAAAAATATATATAACACAGCATTTACCAATTCAACATTTTCTAGATATATAGCTTAGTGATATTAATTACATTAATCATGTTGTGCAACTATTACCCTAAATCAATGCCAAGTTTCCCATTACCATAAACAAAAAATCATTGATTCTCAAACAATGGCTCCTCCTTTCCGTCTCCCACTTGCCCCTGGTAACCACTAACAAACTTTGGTTTCTATACATTTGTTATTCTTATCATTCCAAGTATGTGAGCTCATACAATATTTGTCCCTTTATGATTGACTTATTTCACTCAGAATAATGTTTTCAAAGTTTATTCATGCTGTACCATGTATTAGGGCTTCATTCCTCTTTATAGAACTGAGTAGTATTCCATTGTATGTGTCTTAGGCTGGGTTCTCTAGAGAAGCAAAACCAGTAAAGCGTATAAATATTTGTATATAGAGAGATTTATCTCAAAGAAACAGCTCATGTGATTGTAGAGGCTAGAACGTCCCAAGTCCATGGATCAAGGTAGAGGCCTCTGCCAAGTCATGCAGCCGCAGAAGCTGGTGAGCCCAAGATCGGCAGGTTGGAGAACAGGG
>NW_004443954.1:19357579-19359314 GCF_000243295.1 Trichechus manatus latirostris | reverse complement strand
AGGTGGGAGCATTCCTCCCTTTGGAACTAAGACCTCTAGGCCTGCAGAGCATAAGTTCGAGGGGACAGGAAGCAAAAATCTTGCCAGTGGGTCACTAGGGGTAATAGTGAGTGGTGCCACTTCCATTTTCACCCCTTGATTCCTGAACCCATGAATCCTGGCTATGGGAGAAACAGCACCATATATTGGATGTTGGTTTAGAGCATATACAGCCTCCTGGAGAACATTGCCCCAACCCTGCAAGGTACTGTCACCTATCTGGCACTGTAATTGTGTCTTTAGAAAGCCATTTCATCATTTTATCAAGCCAGCTGCTTCAGGATGATGAGGAACATGGTAAGACCAGTGAATTCCATGAGCATAGGCCCACTGCTGCACTTCATTTGCTGTGAAGTGAGTCCCTTGATCTGAGGCAATGCTGTGTGGGATACCATGATGGTGGATAAGGCATTCTATAAGTCCACAGATGGTAGTTTTGGCAGAAGCATTGCATGCAGGGAAGGCAAATCCCTATCTAGAGTAAGTGTCTATTCCAGTAAGGACAAAATGCTGCCCTTTCCATGATGGAAGCGGTCCAATGTAATCACCACCAGATTGCTGGCTGATCACCTCGAGGGATGGTGCCATATCGAGGACTCAGAGTTGGTCTCTGCTGCTGGAAGATTGGGCACTCAGCAGCGGCAGTAACCAAGTCAGCCTTGGTGAGTGGAAGTTCATGCTGCTGGGCCCATGCATAACCTCCATCCCTGCCACCATGACCACTTTGTTTGTGAACCCATTGAGCAATGATGGGAGTAGCTGGGGAAAGAGGATGACTGGTTTCCACAGAACACGTCATCCTATCCACTTGATTGTTAAAATCATCCTCTGCTGAGGTCACCCTTTGGTGAGCATTCACATGAGACACAAATATCTTCACTTCTTTGGCCCATTCAGAGAGGTCTATCCACATACCTCTTCCCGATAAATCCTTGTCTCCAATTTTCCAGTCATGTTCCTTCCAAGTCCCTGACCATCCAGCCAAACCATTGACTACAGCCCATGAATCAGTATATAATCGCACGTCTGGTCATTTCTCCTTCCAAACAAAGTGAACACCCAGGTGCACTGCTCGAAGTTCTGCCCATTGAGAGGATTTTCCTTCACCACTGTCCTTCAGGGAGGCCCCAGAAAGGGGCTGTAGTGCTGCCACAGTCCACTTCCGAGCGGTGCCTGCATATTGTGCATAACCATCTGTAAACCAGGCACAAGTTTTCTCTTCTTCAGTCAACTGATTATAAGAAACTCCCCATGAGGCCATAGGTGCAGACTGGGAGATGGAAGGTAATGTGACAGGAGTGGAGACCGTGGGCATTTGGACCACTTCCTCATGCAACTTACTTGTGCCTTTGGGTCCTGCTCGGGCTGGATCTCGAATATACCACTTCCATTTAATGACGGAGTGCTGCTGTGCACGTCCAACTTTATGACTCTGTGGGTCAGACAGCACCCAGTTCGTGATGGGCAGCTCAGGCCGCATGGTAACTTAAAGTCCCATGGTTAAGCGTTCAGTCTCTACTAAGGCCCAGTAACAAGCCAAAAGTTGTTTCTCAAAAGGAGAGTAGTTATCTGCAGAGGATGGAAGAGCTTTGCTCCAAAATCCTAAGGGTCTGCACTGTGATTCACCAATAGGGGCATGCCAAAGACTCCAAACAGTATCTCTATCTGCCACTGACACTTCAAGCACTATTGGATC
>NW_004443954.1:19355868-19356872 GCF_000243295.1 Trichechus manatus latirostris | reverse complement strand
AATCCCTCCAGGAATGCAGTATTCTTTTTGGTTTACTATTTTCCTAGGTAGGGGCAGTTCTAATGGCTTCCACTTGGCTATTCCTACCATAATACCCTTACTCTATTTGTCAGGGATCCAATGTGGGGGTTCTGCCAGTTGCTGAGTGTATCTATCCCAATTATGCATTCTGGAACTGGGGAAATCACTACAGGATGCATTCGGGGACACACTGGACCTACTGTGAGGCAGACATGAGCCAAGACTCCATTAATAACCTGACCTCCATGTGCCTCCACTCTGACTGGTGGGCCACAGTGATGTTTTGGGTCTCCTGGAATTAGTGTCAGTTCACAGCCAGTATCCAGTAATCCCCCAAAATTCTGATTATTTCCTTTTCCCCAGTTAACAGTGACTCTTGTAAAAGGCCGTAGATCCCTTTGAGGAATGCTGGGAGATAACAGTAAAACTTTTTGGCAGTTTATTGGAGTCCTTGCTTAAGGGGACCCAGCCTCCCCTTCATTCAAGGAGTTGTGGGTCTTTAAACTCTTTCAAATCTGGGAATTGATTGCAGGACCGTAACTCTCTATTCTGGCCATTCGAGTTAGACTGCTGCTCACCTGACCTAGAATTCATCCGTTTGTATAGCTCAAGTAAATATTTAGTAGATTTCCTAACTATTTCACTCTTAGGGACACCATGACTAAGTAACTAATGCCATAAGTCCTTATGAGTCAGGCTATTCTGATTACTGCTTTGACTCCACTGTCCATTACTGTAACCATGACTACCTTGTCTTTGTCGATTGAGTGCAGCCGCTTGGCCCCTCCTACCACGGGGTCCAAACAGCCCCATTGTAGTTAGGTGTCTTAATTCAGTTACGGCAGTTCCCACTGTCAAATCTGACTTACATAAAATAGGAATCATAGCAGTCTTCAAGGATACTGGAGCTCCCTTCACAAATTTGTTTCTCACAGCTGTGGTAAAAAGCGTATCCTCTGGGCACTCCATGTGTGGGTCTGTGG
>NW_004443954.1:19352832-19354268 GCF_000243295.1 Trichechus manatus latirostris | reverse complement strand
GGGACCCAGAGTGAGCAAAAAGCCAGAATGTCTACTTATAGTCAGAAGCACGCCATACCCCCAAGGAGACTCCCTTTCATCTGACTGGCTACTCACAGTATATTCAGTCATGGGTGTTATCACATTAAAACACTGAGAATCATGGCCCAGCCAAGTTGACACACAATCTTAACCACCACAGTATGTATATACCACATTTTGTTTATCCATTTATCCATTGATGGACATTTAGGTTGTTTCCACCTTTTGGCTATTGGATTGAATGCTTCGTAGAATATATGCAAAAGGAAATGACAGTGCCCGCAGTTATTTTCCTGATGGATGGTGCCTGTGACTTGGAGGCAGAGGCTAAAGGTCATTTCTCAAGTGACTTCAGACATGATGTATAGAAAGGGTTCAGTGATATCTCTTATTTTGGCGTTTTGTTTCTATTTTACTCAGATGTTAACATCTTTAAAGTAAGCAATTCCCAGGAGATAACTATGTTATAAAATATAATCAGTTAAAAATATATATTTTTAGCATACACTTAAATAATCACAGATTTTCAAATAGTGGTTTTCAGTTCTTATATTTTTGTAATTTTATGTGTAGGGTATCCTACCGATACTAGAATTTTCTTGACTCTGTGGGTATGTGTGTATGTGTTTTCTTTGCTGCAACGAACATTGGTGTACATATGTCTGTTCTGTTGCTGCTTTTAAGTCTTTTGGGTATATCCCTAGAAGTGGGATTGCTGGTCATATGGTGGTTCTATTTTTAGTTCTTTGAGGAACCACCATACTGTTTTCCACGACAGCTATACCATTTTGCATTCCCATCTCCAATGGGTAAGAGTTCTAATTTCAACACGTCCTTGCCAACATTTTTTTCCATTTTGTTTTGTTTTCTCTTAGCCATCCTAGTGGGAGTAAAGTGATAGCTCTTTGTGGTTTTGATTTGCATCTTTTTGATGGCTAAAGACATTGAGCATCATTTCATATGTTCATTGGTCATTTGAACATCCTCTGTGGTGAAAAGTCTATTCAAGTCATTTGCCCATTTTCTTTTAATGTACTTTAGATGAGGGTTTACAGAACAAACTAACTTCTCATTAAACAGTACACATATTATTTTATGACATAGGTTAACAACCCCACGACATGTCAACACTCTCCCTTCTTGAACTTGGGTTCCCAATTACCAACATTCCTGTTCCCTCCTGCCTTCTACTCCTTGCCCCTGGGCTGGTGTGTTTGTTTTATGGGCCTGTCTAACCTTTGGCTGAAGGTTGAACCTCAGGAGTGACTTCATTACTGAGCCGAAAGGATGTCCGGGGGCCATACTCTCAGGGTTTCTCTAGTCTCTGTCAGGCCAGTAAGTCTGGTCTCTTTTTGTGAGTTAGAACTTTGTTCTACATTTTTCTCCAGCTCTCTCTGGGACCCTGTATTGTGACC
>NW_004443954.1:19348988-19352197 GCF_000243295.1 Trichechus manatus latirostris | reverse complement strand
CTTCCAGATTCATCCTTGTCTCTATGGTTGCATAGTACTCCATTGTGTGTATGTACCATAGTTTGTTTATCCATTCATCTGTTGATGGGCATCTAGGTCCTTTCCTTCTTTTTGCTACTGTGAACAATGCTGCAATGAACATGGGTGTGCATATGTCTATTTGTGTGACAACTCTTATTTCTCTAGGATAAATTCCTAGGAGTGGGACAACTGGATCATATGGTATTTCTGTTTCTAGGTTTCTACGGAACCACCATATCGTTTCCCAAAATGGTTGTATCATTTTTCATTCCCACCAGCAGTGCATAAGTGTTCCAATCTCCCCGCAGCCTCTCCAACATTTATTTTTTGTTTTTTTGTTTTCTGCCAGTAATGCTGGGGTGAGATGGTATCTCATTGTGGTTTTGATTTGCATGTCTCTAATGGCTAGTGATTGCGAACATTTCCTCATATGTCTGTTAGCTGCTTGAATGTCTTCTTTGGTGAAGTGTTTGTTCATTTCCTCTGCCCATTTTTTTGATTGGATTATTTGTCTTTTTGTTGTAGAAGTGTTGCATTTTCCTGTAAACTTTAGAGATTAGACTTTTGATAGATTTTGTCATAGCCAAAAATTTTTTCCCAGTCTGTAGATTCTCTTATCACTCTTTTGGTGAAGTTTTTTCATGAGCATGTTTGGTTTTTAGAAGATCCCAGTTAGCTAGCTTGTCTTCTGGAGTTTGTGTGTTGTTAGTGATGGTTTGTATCCTGTTAATGCCGTGTATTAGGGCCCCTAGTTTTGATCTTATTTTTTCTTCTATGCCTTTATAGTTTTTGGCTTTACATTTAGATCTTTGATCCATTTTGAATTAGTTTTTGTGTATGGTGTTAGGTATGGGTCCTGTTTCATTTTTTATGCAGATGGACATCCAGTTTTGCCAGCACCATTTCTTAAAAAGTCTGTCTTTTTCCCATTTGATGGACTTTGGGGGCTTGTTGACGATTAGGTGACCATAGGTGGAAGGATTTACATCTGAGTTCTCAATTCTGTTCCATTGGTCAATGTATCTGTCATTGTACCACTACCAGGCTCTTTTGATTACTGTAGCTGTATAGTAGGTGCTGAGATCAGATAGTGCGAGTCCTCCTACTTTATTCTTCTTCAGTAGTGCTTTACTTATCCAGGGCTTCTTCCTTTTCCATATAAAGTTAATGATTAGTTTTTCTATCTCTTCAAAGAATGTTGTTGGTATTTGGATCTGGATTGCATTGTATTTGTGAATTGCTGTGGGTAGAATTGTCATTTTCACAATATTGATTCTACCTATCCTGAGCATGGTGTATTTTTCCATTTACGTAGATCCCTTTGGGTTTCTTGCAGTAGTGTTTTGTAGTTTTCTTTGCATAGGTCTTTTACATCCCTGGTTAGATTTATTCCTAAGTATTTTATTTTTTTAGAGGCTATTATAAATGGTATTGTTTTCCTGATTTCCTTTTCATCATTCTCTTTATTGATGTATAGGAATCCAACTGATTTTTGTGTGTTTACCTTGTATCTTGCTACTTTACTGAATCTTACTATTAGTTGCAGTAGTTTTCTTGTGGAGTCTTCTGGGTTTTCTATGTGTAGTATCAATCATATGCAAATAAGGACAGTTTTACTTCTTCATTACCAATTTGCATGCCTTTTATTTCTTTTTTTACCTTATCGCTCTAGCTAGAACTTTCAGCACAAGGTTAAATAGGAGTGGTGATAAAGGGCATCCTTGTCTTGTTCCTGTTTTCAAGGGGAATGTTTTCAGCTTCTCTCCATTAAGAATGAAGTTGGCTATTGGTTTTGTATAGATGCCCTTTACTATGGTGAGGAATTTTCCTTCTATACCTATTTTATTGAGGGTTTTTTGTATGGAACGGGTGTTGGAGTTTATCGAATGCCTTTTCTGCATGGATCAAGATGATCATGCGATAATTTTCTTTTGTTTTATTTATGTGGTGGATTACACTGATTGATTTTCTAATGTTGAACCATCCTTGCATACCTGGTATGAACCCTACTTGGTCATGGTGCATTATTTTTTTGATTTGATGCTCAATTCTACTGGCTAGAATTTTGTTGAGAATTTTTGCATCCATATTCATGAGACATATTGGTCTATAATTTTCTTTTTTTGTGGTATCTTTGCCTGGTTTTGGTGTCAGGGTTATACTGGCTTCATAGAATGAATTCAGAAGTATTGCTTCCTTTTCTGTGTTCTGAAATAGTTTGAATAGAACTGGTGTAAGTTCTTCTCTGAATGTTTGGTAGAATTCTCCAGTGAAGCCATCTGGGCCAACGCTTTATTTTATTGTTGGGAGTTTTTTTATTACCTTTTCAATCTCTTCTCTTGTTATGGGTCTGTTTATATTTTCAACATCATTTTGTGTTAAATTGAGTGGGTAGTGTGTTTCTAAAAATTTCCTCTAGGTTTTCAAATTTGTTGGAATATAGTTTTTCATAATACTCTGTTATGATCCTTTTTATTTCAGTTGGGCCTGTTGTAATGCCCCTGATTCCATTTATTATTTGGTTTATTTGCATCCTCTCTTGTTTTCTGTTGTCAATTTGAGTAGTGGTTTGTCGATTTTGTTGATTCTTTCAAAAAACCAAGTTTTGGTTTTGTTGATTCTTTCTATTGTTTTTCTATTCTCTATTTATTTCTGCTCTGATCTTTATTATTTTCTTTCTTTTGGTGGCTGCGGGCTTCTTTTGCTGTTCTCTTTCTATTTGTTCGAGTTCTACAGCTAATGTTTTGATTTTTTCTCTTTCTTCTTTTTTGATATGTGCATCTATTGCTATAAATTGACCTCTGAGCACTGCCTCTGCTGTGTCCCAAAGGTTTTTATATGATGTGATTTCATTCTTGTTTGATTCTAGGAATTTTTTGATTCTATCTCTGATTTCTTCTATTACCCAGTGGTTTTTAAGCAGGTTGTTATTAATTTTTCATGTAATTGATTTTTTTTCCTTGCTCTTCCTGTTGTTAATTTCTACCTTGATGGTTTTGTGGTCAGAGAAGATACTTAGTTTTTATCTCGATGTTTTGGATTCTGTTGAGGGTTGCTCTGTGGCCTACGATGTGGTCTATTCTGGAGAACATTCCATGTGCATTGGAAAATAATGAGTATTTTACAGCTGTTGGGTGGAGTGTTCTATATATGTCTATAAGGTCAATTTGGCTGATTGTGTCCTTTAG
>NW_004443954.1:19346545-19347616 GCF_000243295.1 Trichechus manatus latirostris | reverse complement strand
GTTTTCTCCTCCTGTTCTGGAACTCCAATCACTCAGAAATTTTTGCTTTTGATTGTATGCCATATAATTCTCAGGGTTTCGTCATTTTTCTTCTTTCTTTTTTTCTGATTTTTCTCCAAAGTGGTATCCAAGTATTTGTCTTCAGTTTTGCTGATCCTGACATCTATTGTTTCAATCCTGCTCCTCAGCCCTTCTATGACACTGTTCATTTCTGAAATCTTGTTTTTTTTTATCTTTTGGATTTTTGTTATTTTTGTATGATTTATAGTTGTGAATTTGTTTTGGCATTTGTTCCTGTATTACTTTCCTGAATTCTTCCATTTTTTGGTCTGTATTTTCCATGAATTTGTCTTTTTTTCTCATTTTTCTCTGCTTTTTGCTTTAACTCTTTGATAGTTCTGAATATTAGACATTTGAATTCCCTATCACGTAGTTCTAGTGTCTTTTCTTCTACTGGAAAGTCATCCGGTGTTTTATTTTGAATGCCTACTGGAACCATCCTGTCCTTTTTTTTTTTTGTATGTTTTGATATTGTCTCCTGTCTTTGGAATATTCAGTAGTTAGTTTTTGTTTATTGATTGTAGATTTGTTTGTTTCATCCTGCTTTTTTGTTTTATTCTGTTTTCTCTGAGCAGACGGGCTGTGCATTTTTTGTTGTTTGCTCGTCTGTGGGCAATACGATACTTTTCACCTCCTTCTCCAATGGGTAGGGCCAGTCACTCAGGTATGATACAGCAGAGCAGGTCCAGCTGAAGGGGTGTTGCTGGGACGGGTTGTTTGTGGCATGGACTGGGGCCAACAGGGTTGGCTGGGGTCAGTGCAGGGCAGGTTCTGGCAGGCCGTGACTGTGCTGCTCGGGGGTGTGATGTTCAGTGCACGGTTCAGATAGGCAGGAAAGAGGGGGACGGTTGTGATGGGTGGAGCTAAGATGGCTATGGGAAAGCAAAGGGAGAGGGGGAGATAAACTAGAGCCAAAAAAGGAAACAAACAAACAAAAACTGCTGAGGGAGTTTGCTGTTGGAGTGGAGAGATGAGAAACTGAGAAATGAAGAAAAAAGAAAAGGAAAAAAG
>NW_004443954.1:19344247-19345395 GCF_000243295.1 Trichechus manatus latirostris | reverse complement strand
ACAATTTGTAGGTTGTGTTTTCCCTCTTTGATAATGTTTTGATGAACAAAAATATTTAATTTTTATGAGGTTCCATTTATCTATTTTGTCTTTTGCTGTTTATACTTTCATTATTGTCAGATAATTCATCATTAAAAACTAAGTACAACATCCATGCCCCTGTGTTTTCTTCTAAAAATGTATGGTTAGTTTTCACACTTAGATACTTAGCCCATTTTGAATTTGTTTTTGTGAATGGTGTGAGGCATGAATCCTGATTCATTCTTCTGTGTTTGGAAATCCAGTTTTCCCTGCACAGTTTATTGGAGAGGCTCCTTCCCCATTGAATGGTCTTAGCACCCTTGTCAAAAATCAGTTGACCATATGAAGGGCAAGACAGTACACAATACTGGGGAAGCCAGCACAACTTGTACAAGGAAAGTTCATGGAAGCTGCATAGACACATCCAAACTCCCTGAGGGACCGAATTGTTTGGCAGAGGTCTGTAGATGGTCTCAGGGAACATCTAGCTCAATTGGCATAGCACAGTGTATAAAGAAAATGTTCTACATTCTACCTGGGTGAGTAGTGCCTGAGGTCTTAAAAGCCTATGAGCAGCCATCTAACTCTACTGGTCTCACCCTTTTGGGAGCAAGGGAGAATGAAGAAAACAAGATACAAGGGAAACATTAGTCCAAAAGACTAATGGACCACAACTACCACTGCCTCCACCAGACCTTGTCTGGTACAACTAAATGGTGCCCAGCTATCACCACTGACTGCTCTGACAGGGATCACAATAGAGGATCTTGGACAGACCTGGAGCAAAATGTAGAACAAAATTCTAACTCACAAAAAAAGACCAGACTTACTGGCCTGACAGAGACTGGAGAAACTCTGAGAGTATGGGCCTGGACACCCTTTTAGCTCAGTAATGAAGTTACTTCTGAGGTTCACCCTTCAGCCAAAGATTAGACAGCCGTATAAAACAAAACGAGACTAATGGGGCACACCGGCCCAGGGACAAGAGCTAGAAAGCAGGAGAGGATAGGAAAGCTGGTAATAGGGAGGCCATGGTCGAGAAGGGAGAGTGTTGACATGTTGTGGGGTTGTTAACAAATGTCATAAAACAATATGTGTACTGTTTAACGAGAAACTACTTGTTCTGT
>NW_004443954.1:19339125-19343833 GCF_000243295.1 Trichechus manatus latirostris | reverse complement strand
TTGAATCTATAGATAGCTTCGAGAAGTATTGACATCTTAATAATATTAAATCTTCCAATCCACGAACATGAAATTCTTTTCCATTTTTTTTAGATTTTCGTTAATCTATTTCAGCAGCGTTTTATAGTTTCATTGCATAGGTCTTTCACATCTCTGATTAAATTTATTCCTAGGTATTTTATTCTCTTAGATGCTATTATAAATGGAATTGTTTTCTTTATTTTCCTTTCAGATTTCTCACTGCCAGTATAAAGAAACCCAAATGAATTTTGTTTATTGAAACACTGTATTTTTAATTATTATTTATCTATTGAAAGTAGAACAATTACTTGGACATATCCAGGAAACATTTTTATGAGCCACTATTCCAGTATGTTTTATTTAGTTATTCATTCCACTACTCTCATACTGTATCAATTTTCTTACAGATTGGGTAATGAGTTACTTTGGAGGACAACTTAAGCAGTGCCAGGGTGATCTCTGGTAATTCATAAGTTCTAGCTAGATTTGGTCATTTATAAGTTTTGTAGGTTACCATTTGTTTTATATGATTGGATTTCAATTACATATCTAAAACATATATTCTTTGTACTAAAATATCCTTATATGCCATTTTGTTCTGTGGCAATCAAAATATCTAATTTACAAAAATATCATTAATCTATAACAGGCAAGATCTGAGAAACTCCAGGTAAACTACCACATTAGGGTTTCTTCTCCAGTTGCATGTGTATCAAGGATCCCATAAAATAATAAGCCTGTGTGAAATATCATATAAAACAAGAACAATAGATTTTCTTGTCTTGACTGAATTATCAGATTATATTTTCTAGCATTTGACTCATACAACGTTTTTGCAATGTAAGTAGCAAAGAGTTTAATAAGCTCCTTGATAATGTATCCTTTTACAACACCTATGATGTATTATATTATTTGGATAACATCACATTGAAATATATATTATGTTTTTTGATAATATTAAGTTATTCATTTCGTGAGCAGACGTGAAAAGTTTATTTTCATGCACACTATGTTGTATTAAAAAATAAGGTTGTCACTTAGCAAGAACTATAAAAAAACTTTTGCAACATTCACTACATAAGATGTGGTGGACTTGGAGGAATTTTTTTTTTTTTTTTTTGCAGTCAAAGATAAAACTAAGAACAAATAAATATTATCATTGTATTTTTGCCTGTGAGTGACTTTATGTAAGAGTAGAGCAAATTAATTTCATTTTTTATTGTCACTGTAGCCAGCACTAGTTGAATAATCAAGTGATAGCAAAATTTGATTTGTCCTTTTTTCTTGAAACAAGCTGAATGTAAAAGATAGATCTTCAATAATTTTGCATTTCTTACTTTTAGGCAGAAATGCATATCTAGTTTTAAGGGTAACTATTTTACATTATGCAATGTTAAAAATAGTATTTATAAATATAAAATTTGTATAAAATAAAGGCACATGTTACCATGAGTTCTAAAAACAGGTTTAACGTATCTTAGTATCTCCTGGTACTAATTGAGTAGACTTCTTTAGGATAGAAGGTTTAAAAATGATCAGCACAGCACTGAAAACTTTCTAATCAATATTTTTTTTTAATCACAAGTTACAATAATTGCACACAGAGAGCCAAATCTTTACATATTTTTATTGTGGTGAAATATATTTAACAAAACCTTAGCCGTTACAATCATTTTACATGTACAATTCACCATGTTGTGCAGCCATTACCACTATCTGTTGCCAAATTTTTCCATCACCTTTAACAGACACTCAGTACTCCTAAGCAATATCTCTCCATCTTACATCACCCCCGCCCCCGGAACTACTAATAAACCTTGGTCTCTATGCATTTGCTTATTCCGGCTATTTCGTATAAGTGGGATCATACAATATTTGTCCTTTTGTGTCTGACTTATTTCTCTCAGTATAACGTTTCTAAGGTTCACCCATGTCATAGTATGTATTGGGACTTCATTTCTGTTTATGGCTAAACAATATTTCATTGTATGTAGGTGCTGTTGTTGTTAGGTGCTGTCGAGTCACAGCAACCCCATGTACAACAGAACGAAACACCACCCAGTCTTGGGTCATCCTCAGAATCACTGTTATGCTTGAGTTCATTGTTGCAGCCACTGTGTCAATCCTTCTCATTGAGAGTCTTCCTCTTTTTCGCTGACCCTCTACTTTACCGAGCATGATGTCCTTCTCCAGGGACTGGTTCCTCCTGATAACACGTCCAAAGTATGTGAGACGAAGTCTCGTCATCCTTGCTTCTAAGGAACATTCTGGCTGTACTTCTTCCAAGACAGATTTGTTCATTATTCTGGCAGTCCATGGTATATCGCACAGTCTTGGCCAACCCAGTAATTCAAAGGCATCGATTCTTCTTTGGTCTTCCATATTCATTGTCCAGCTTTCACATGCATATGAAGCAATTGAAAACACCATGGCTTGAGTCAGGTACACTTTAGTCCTTAAAGTGACATCATTGCTTTTTAACACTTTAAAGACTTTTGCAGCAAATTTGACCAATGCAATATGTCATTTGATTTCTTGACTGCTGCTTCCATGGGTGTTGATTGTGGATCCAAGTAAAATGAAATCCTTGACAACTTCAATTTTTTTTTCCATTTATCATGATGTTGCTTATTGGCCCAGTTGTTAAGATTTTTGTTTTCCTTATGTTGAGGTGTAAACAATAGTGAAGGTTGTAGTGTTTGATCTTCATCAGTAAGTGCTTCAGGTCTTCTTCACTTTCAGCAAGCAAGGTTGTATCATCTACATGTCACAGCCTGTTAATGAGTCTTCCTCCAATCCTGATGCCCTGTTCTTCTTCATATAGTCCAGCTTCTTTTATTATTTGCTCAGCATACAGATTGAATAAGTATGGTGAAAAGATACAACCCTGATGCACACCTTTCCTGACTTTAAACCATGCAGTATCCCCTTGGTCTGTTCGAATGACTGCTTCTTGATCTATGTACAGGTTCCTCAAGAGCACAATTAAGTGGACTGGAATTCCCACTCTCACAATATTATTCATAATTTCTTATGATCCACACAGTTTTATGCCATTGCATAGTCAATAAAACACAGGTAAACATCTTCCTGGTATTCTCTGCTCTCAGTCAAGATCTATCTGACATCAACAATGCTATCCCTCATCCCACATCCTCTTCTGGTTCCAGCTTGAATTTGTGGCAGTTCCCTGTTGATGTAATGCTGCAACCACTTTTGAATGATCTTCAGCAAAATTTTATTTGTATGTTATATTAATGATATTTTTCGATAATTTTTGCATTCTTTTGGATCACCTTTCTTTGGAATGGGCACAAATAGAGATCTCTTCCAGTTAGTTGACCAGGTAGCTATCTTCCACATTTCTTGGCATAGAAGAGTGAGCACTTCCATTACCGCATCTGTTTGTTGAAACTTCTCAGCTGGTATTCTGCCAATTCCTGGGGCACTGTTTTTCCCCAATGCCTTCTGTACAGCTTGAACTTCTTCCTTCAGTACCATCATTTCTTGATCATATGCTACCCCCTGAAATGGTTGAACGTCGACCACTTATTTTTGGTATAATGACTGTGTATACCTTCCATCTTCTTTTGATGCTTCCTGCTTCGTTTAATATTTTCCCTGTAGAATCCTTCAATAATGCAACTCAAGGCTTGAATTTTTTCTTCAGTTTTTTCAGCTTGAGAAATTCTGAGTGTGTTCTTCCCTTTTGATTTTCTATCTTCAGGTGTTTGCACATTTCATCGTAATACTTTGTCTTCTCGAGTCATCCTTTGAAATCTTCTCTTAAGCTCTTACTTTATCATTTTTTTCTTTTGCTTTAGCTACTCTTCTTTCAAGAGCAAGTTTCAGAGTGTCTTCTAACATCCATTTTAGTCTTTTCTTTCTTTGCTGTCTTTTTAACGACCTCTTGCTGTCTTTATGCATAATGTCCTTGATGTCATTCTACAACTTGTCTGGTCTTTGGTTATTAGTGTTCAATGTGTCAAATCTATTCTTGAGATGGTCTCTAAATTCAGATGGGATGTGCTCAAGAAAAAGTTGGAAACAAAGAAGGTTCAGTAGTTGGAAAATATATCCTTGGTGACAGAAGTGACACTGGATAACATGATAGAATTTTGCAATACCAAAGACTTCTTCATTGCAAATACCTTTTTCAACAACATGAACAGTAACTATACACATGGACCTCGGCAAATGGAATACATAGGAATCAAATCGACTACATCTGTGGAAACAAATGATGGAAAAGCTCAGTATCATCAGTCGGAACAAGGTCAGAGGCTGACCGTGGAACAGATCATCAATTGCTCATATGCAAGTTCAATTTGAAGCTGAAGAAAATTAGAACATGTCCATGAGAGCCAAAGTGCTTGTATGTATATCCGGTTGCTGTCCAGTTGATCTGGACTCATAGTGACCCTATAGGACAGAGTAGAACTGCCCCATAGGGTTTCTAAGGAACAGCTGGTGGATTCAAACTGCCAATCTTTTGGTGAGCAGCTGTAGTTCCTAACTACTGCACCACCAGGGCTCCTGTATGTATATACTACATTTTATTTACCTGTTCATGTGTTGATGGACTTGCGTTGTTTCCACCTTTTGACTATTGTGAATGCTGCAATGAACATTTGTGTACAATTATCTGTTTGAGGCCCTGCTTTCAATTCTTTTGGGTATATACCTA
>NW_004443954.1:19335103-19337207 GCF_000243295.1 Trichechus manatus latirostris | reverse complement strand
CACAAATTTAATGGCTAAACAACACAGATTTATTATCTTACATTTGGAGGCCAGAAGTCTAAACTAGTTCTCACTGGGCTAAAATCAAGGAGTCATCAGGGCTGTGTTCCTTTCCGGAGGCTCTAGGAATGGAAAATTGATTGTCTTGCCTTTTCCAGCTCTTAGAGGCTATGCACGTTCTTTGGCACATAGCCCCTTTTCATCTTCAAAGCCAGCAATGGCCAGTTGAGTTTTTCTTACATCATGTACATCTAACACACCTAACACATCTTTCTTCCACATTTAAAGGCCCCTTGTGATTACATTGGTTCTACCTGGATAATTCAGAATAGTCTCCCTATCTCAGGATCAGCTGATTAACAGCCATAATTTTTTCTGCAACCTTAATTTCCCCTTGCCAGGTAACATAACCCATTCTCATGTTTCAAAGATTAGGATATGGACATCTTTGGGAGGACGTTATTCTAGCTATCACAGTGATGATATCAAGGAGTTTACTGTTTCACATAAGAAATCATCCAGTAACCTAAAGCTTAAATGTATTTTGTAAATTCAAGGAGGCTTTCCAAATTATTTCATGATGCTGGAATTTCATCATATCAAATAAATACTGGACTATGTGAAAAGGAAATAATACCAGCTAAATCCTCAGAAAACTTGGCATCTTGTGCTCATTCTGCTCCATCCTAGTAATCAAGGGAAAATCATGGGGAATAATAATACTAGTAATAATTCAAAGAGCTGTTGAGAGAATGAAATGAAATAATGTATGTGAAAATGTACCGGAAATCATATAGTGTTATATGAACGTTGTGTGTATAAAGTATGATATCTGCTTGAGGTTAGCATAATTGTAAAGCAAGATTTTTTTTTTTATTATAGCTTTCTTTGTTATAATGGTGCTTAAACTGCAAGATGAGTAGAATTAAGGACACACACCCCAAACAAGCTGTTCTGCTATAAATACCATATATCCTGCTTTTCCCCTTCTCCACCCTCTCTGCAACCCTCCTGCCCCTATTAGGTTTGACAGAAACATAACCAAAAGAAAGAAATTTTCTAAAAACAATAGATGTGTAAAAATAAATGTATATGAGCCATGATTCTTTTTTCCATTGGGAGAAAAAATGATGAGAACTTTCTTAATAAGAATCTTCAAGAATTTAAAGCTTTACAGTACAAAGAATGGTGACAAAATAAGAAATGAGCTTAAGGAGAAGAGACTTAGTTTAGATCTCAAAATAACTTCCCTAAATGGAAGACAATAAGGGTGGAAATGGGATGCTAAAAGAAGTTTTATTATTTCCGGCTTTAGAGGTGTTTTGAAGAGAGAAAATGAAAGTACTCTTACATTCTTTGAGCTGAAAAGTGTCTCTGAATTTATTTTGAAGGTAACAAGAGTGGATCTTTAGTGAAGTAACATTTTCAGTACGAAAATATACTTGTTCCTTTTAAGGAGGATTTTCACTATTCTAGGACTTTTATTTGTCCAAGAAAAATTTAGGACTTATTTTCAACCTCAATGGTAAATCCTGTTGTGATTTTGGTTAGAACTACTTTGTATTTAAACACTATATGTGGAATGGATAAATCTTTTCCGTATTGATTGCAATTCATTAACATGGTGTAGCTCGCCACTCATTCAGATTTTCATTAAAGTCCTTCAGTGATGTTTTATATTTTACCCCATAAAGGTCTTCTACATCTTTAGGGTTATTCTTCAGTGACATGTCATTTTTATTGGTAAGATGAATGATATTTTTCATTTTTCAAAAAACATACACAATAAAAAGTACATACAACATATATGGATGGATTTTAAAAAATCATAAAATGAACACCAAGGTCCAGAAATAGAATATTACTTATACTCAGAAACCCCCGTATGTCCCTCCTTCAAAATATCTTTTGCTACATTTAAAATAACTGCCTCTATATCTAGAGGTTACCACTATCTTCACTTTTGCGTTAATCATTCCCTTGATTTTTCTTTAGCTTTATTATATAATTATGTAACTTATAAACAATAGAATTTAGATTTGTCCTGCTTTCGAATTTTACGTTAATAAAATAATATAGTCTTTTGTGGTGTCTTGTTTTTATG
>NW_004443954.1:19330730-19333315 GCF_000243295.1 Trichechus manatus latirostris | reverse complement strand
GGTTTTCACCTACCCACATCAGGGGCCTGAGGACTGGTGGCTCCACCCATGCCACCTAGACACCTGTGATAGGGGCCCATGAATAGGAGGTGCCCTTACAGCCAACAGCATTAGGTACTCATACTCCGGCTGCAAAACCCACCCACCTACTCGCTCTAGGGAACAGGGACACACCATCCTCCTGGACACTCAGGTGGCCGTCAGCTCCCTGCCTCACTCAGAGTGTCTCCCCCTGCTGCAACCAGATGCCTACACCTACACCAATCACTCATGCCTGTCTAGGACCGTAAATGAGAGCCTACACCACACACTTGGTGGCTATCTACCTGGGCACCTCAGCTGAATCCATACTGGAGGAGTGGGCAGGCTCTGGAGCTCACGTACCTAGTAACAGATTTAACCACCTGGTGACAAGACATCAGAGCTTCAAAGGTGCCGATAATCAAAGTAGCTCATACGAGCTGCCTATTTGAGCATATCAAAACAAAACAAGAAGCTAGGACACAGTAAGCAAACATAAAAATTGTTAGATTTATTTCTATGTAATTTACATTGTTAATGCTATTGTAAGTGATATTATTTTTCTTTTATTTTCTCCAAGTGTAAGTTGTGGTATAGAGAAGCACAGTTGAATTCTGCTTCACTATCTTAGTAGTTCTAATAATATATTCTCTTTGAGTTTTTGCTTCTTTTCTAAGTTTTTAAGACAGTAGCACAAAGCCTGAGAATATAACTGTAAAATTTTATAACTTCTCCTTTTAATTCTATCAGATGTTGGGTTAAAAAAAATAACAGTTTTTTAGTAATTTCTTTAAAAATACCCATTTTTATTACTATTGAAATGTTTATAATTCAACATCTATATTTTCTTCATTTATAATTTAACAAGAACACCTAACTATAATTTCCTAATAAAGTTTTTAATTTATTTTATTACTATCCTCCTATAAGACACATTAATTCTCTACAAAAAACAAAGTAAACCCTTTGGCGTTGAGTCAATTCTGACTCATACCAACTATAGAACAGAGTAGATCTGTCCCCATAGGGTTTCCAAGGCTATAATCTTTACAGAAGCAGACTGCTGCATCTTTCTCCAGTGAGTGGTGGATTCGAACCATCAATGTTTTGGTTAGCAGCCAAATGCTTAACCACTGTGCCACCAAACCAAAAAACCTACTGCTGTTGAATCGATTCCAACTCATAGCAATCCTATAGGACAGAGTAGAATTCATTTCTTTATATAAGAACAGCAAAATTTATTTTACTGAACATAAGATATACAGAAGTTCTCCTAAACCGTGATGAGAGAAATAGATAAATGCTTAGAGGTGCCATATATTTTTAATGATTTCACAACAATGAAATTAATCATACATTACAACAGTGAATCCAGATAAAGTAGAATTATTAATGTGCATTTGATCACCAAAGTACTAAAGATAGCTGGTGTTTTATTCTGTCATGTTTCTAAGAAATTTTAACAGAATAAGAAAGATTATGCACACTTGAAGACTGAATCAGAATTAAAAATCATTCATACTCTCTGTTGTTGTTAGTTGCCATGGAGTTGATTCTGACTCATGGAGACCCTCAGTCCACACTCTAGTAGTTTTCAGGCATGGTCTCCTTAGACTTGTATTGTTTTATCATACTATTTGTTAGTGGATAACCTGAATAGGGAGCTCTAGGCATATCAGTAGCAGAATTATCTGGCTCTATAGAGCTAGAGGAAGGAGCCCTGGTGATGAGTGGTTAAGAGGTTGGCTGCTAACTGAAAGGTTGGTGGTCTGCTCCATGGGAGAAAGATGTGGCAGTCTGCTTCTGTAAAGATTACAGCCTTGGAAACCCTATGGGACTGTCCTACTCTGTCTTATAGGGTCACTATCAGTCAGAATCAACTCCATGGCAATGGGTTTTTTGGAGCCCTGGTGGCAGTAGTGGTTAAGTGCTACAGCTGCTAACCAAAAGGTTGGCAGTTTGAATCCACCAGCTGCTCCTTGGAAACCCTATGGGGCAGTTCTACTCAGTCCCCTAGGGTCGCTGTGAGTTGGAATAGACTCGATGGCAAGGGGTTTGGTGTTTGGTTTTATACTATTTTTAGCTTTTTTATGAAAAAATACACGTAAGTTCCTTTCAGGTTAGTCCATGATCACCAGTGTTTGATTCACTTGCATTTAATGTACTTACTGACATGTTTGAATTTATGTCTAGCAACTTTTGAAAAAATTTCTATGTTTTTTGTGTCCTTTAGTCCTCCTTTCCTATCCTTTTTTGTCTTAAGTTGTTTTTATTTTTCTATCTTATCTTCTCTACTAAGATTTTAGAAACTTACATATATATACAAAACAATAGATAATATACAGATTATTCTTTCATTAGCTAAACTAAATACTATAGTCTGTATCCTTGACTTTTTATATACATCTTATATTAGCCCTTTTACTACTTCTAAAAAAATTTCAATGGTATAATTCCATTTAGTTTCCCTATGCTATCTATGTTATTACTACTATATGTTTTACTTCTACATATGTTATGAATCTCACAAGATATTGGTATTATTCTTTTTTTTAAAACTATCA
>NW_004443954.1:19327855-19330278 GCF_000243295.1 Trichechus manatus latirostris | reverse complement strand
AGCTGAAATCCTAAACGATGAAAAAGACAAAAGAGTTGCCCAAAGCAGTAGGAAACAAGGTATGAAAGAGAGATGATATCTTCAGCTTCAAAGCTTAAAAAGAAATGAAAATATACACTTTCCCAAGGGAAATGGCCCAGCTTGTAATACTTTTTTTTTTTTTTTTTCTGCTTCTGTTTGTTTGTAACAAAAGAAAGAGATAAAAGGGCTGACACTAGGAGGAAGCTTTTCTGAATCCATTTTAGTATTGATAAGGAAGGGAGACTGGGTTGTATGGGAATTCCCAAATAATCAAACCATATTTACTGGTGTATTATCCACACATCACCTACTCAAAGAAGCTATTTGGAAGCCAAGTAAGCTTACGCCAAGATGCTCACTGCCTCCCGTCGTCAGGGAAATAGAAAGTAAATCCAGAAAGAGATACCACTACGCGTAGAATGGCTAAAAACAAAACAAAACAAAACAAAAAACCTTGACAATTCCAAATGACGGTGAGAATGCAGAGTGACAGAAACTTTTATTCCTTGCTGGTGGTATGCAAAATGGTATAGCCACTTTCTGGAAAAGAGTTTGGCAGTTTCTATAAAGTGAAACATACTTATCAATAGTTGATAAGTTACCATTGTTGTTGTTGTTGTGTGCTGTTGAGTCAGTTACAACTCATAGCAACCCTATAAGACAGAGTAGAACTGCCCCATAGGGTTTCCTAGGCCGAAATTTTCATGGGGGAGATCACCAGGTTTTTTCTCCCACAGAGCCGCTGGTGGGTTCAAAAGATCAACCTTTGGGCTAGTAGTCAAACTCTTAACCATAATACCACCAGGGCTTCTGTACTTATCATAGCAATCCCACTCATAGAAATTTTCCCTAGAGAAATAAAACGTATATTCATACAAAATTTTTTATGTGAATATTTCTAGGAGCATAATTCATAATCGGAAACCCTGGGGACGTAGTGGTTAAGAGGTATGGCTGCTAACCAAAAGGTCAGCAGTTCAAATTCACCAGGTGCTCCTTGGAAACCCTATGGGGCAGTTCTACTCTGTCCTATAGGGTTGCTATGAGTCGGAATTGTCTCGATGTCAATGGGTTTTCAGGTTTCAATTCATAATCACCAAAAAACAGAAACACCTTAAATTCGTAATCACCAAAAAATAGAAGCACCTTAAGTGCACGTTGGTGGGTACGTGAATAAATAAACTGTAATTCATCCATACAATGGAATACCATCCAATAATTAAAAGGAATGAACAACTGCTACATGGAACAGCATGGATGGATCATAAATGCATGTGCTAACTGAACAAATTTAGTCTGGAAAGTTTGCATACTACATGACTCCACTTATATAACATTCTGGAAACAACAAAACTGTAAGAACAGAAAACAGATTAATTTTTGCCAGGATTAAGGTGCAGGAGGTTTTGACTACAAGGAGAAAACACAATACAATGTTTGTGATGATGTAACTGTTCTGACCATGTTTGTGGGGGTTGTTTTACATGAATATATGTATATATTGAAAGTCATAGACCTATACACCAAAATAAAGAATTTTACTGCAAGTAAATTAAAGTAAATTTAATTGTCAAATGACAGTCCACAATAAAGAAAGTCTAGATACTTTTCTATGTGTTACTAATTTTTTTTTTACAGACTGTTAACTTCAGATATACTAATTCTAAGCTAAATAGAAAACTTTTGAATATGCAATAAAGAGGAGAAAATTTAGTTTTAAAATCTTAAAAGTCAGAATTCCACAGATAAAAATCAGAGTAAAATACATATTTATAGATATTCTTGGTGTCAAATAATTTTGTACAACCGGAATGTTCTGAAGGTATATCCATTGCTTCTCCTTGACACAAGATACTTTTAAAGATGTACTTCTGAAAAAGTGATATTTTATTTTTCTTTGTTTCCTACTTTCAGTATCTATGAATAGTAATGGTAGATATATATTTTTTTCACCAAAACATTTTTTTAAATAAAAATATCCCTGTAGTTTAGTTATCACAACAAAAACATTTTCATAAGCCCAGCTTAAAAAAAAAAACAACCTGTTGCCATCAAGTTGATTCCGACTCATAGCGACCCTATAGGACAGAGTACAACTGTCCCGTAGGGTTTCCAAGGAGTGGCTGGTGGATTTGAACAGGAATCAATATACCTACAAGGCTAAAACTCTATGCTGATTTACTTTTTGAATCTTCTAATGCCTTCTGGTCAGAGTTGCCATTATTACCCAATTACAGTAATGCTTCGAATCACATGGTTTCATCTGTACCATACACTGTTGTTTTCATTGCTGCTTTTTTTTCTTTCATTATTGTACTTCAGGTGAAGGCTTACAGAACAAATAGTTTCTCATGAAACAGTAGTACACATATTGTTTTATGACATTGGTTAACAACTCCACA
>NW_004443954.1:19300371-19318519 GCF_000243295.1 Trichechus manatus latirostris | reverse complement strand
ATGAACATGGGTGTGCATATGTCTATTCTTGTGACAGCTCTTATTTCTCTGGGATATATTCCCAGAAGTAGAATTGCTGGATTGTATGGTATTTCTATTTATAGCTTTCTAAGGAAGCACCATATCATTTTCCAGAATGGTTGTATCATTTTGCATTTCCACCAGCAGTGCTAATGCATGATTTCTGAACTGCTGGTAAAAGGAAATATGTCACAAAATTTCTGCAAAATTTCTAAAAATTATATGCACACCAGTCAGGGTTTGATAACTCGTTTTCAAATATCTTTGACTAATGACGTGCCACATAAATTACAGCTTTAAAAATCTTAAATATTATTGAATTCAAAATAGCTTGTTATTATTATGTATTTTCTCTAGCAATGAATACTAAAATTAAAATTACAATATGGTGAAGGTGACGAAGAGATTTTGATTTCCAAGGAAGTTGTCATACTCATGTAAGTTTAGAACCACCAACATAGGCATGGTAAAGTTTGACAGGCAGAATGTCATATTTCAATTTATTGCTGTTTTATAACATAGTACTTTGAGAAATGTGCAACATCTTTAAATAAAGCCAATGCTAGTTTTGGTATACTTTGTGGTTTTTGTTGTTAGGTGCATCAAGTCGGTTCTGACTCATAGCTACCCTATAGGACAGAGTAGAACTGCCCCCTAGGGTTTCCAAGGAGCAGCTGGTGGATTCGAATTGATGACTTTTTGGTGAGTAGCCAAGCTCTTAACCACTGTGCAACCAGGGCTCCTGGTATACTTCAGAGGTTTTAAAATCTATGTTGAAGTTTTATTGGGTCCCACTTTAAAATACTACTCCACAGAAATAGAACAAATCAATACAACTAGCTTGAAGACATCAGAAACCGGGATCAATGTAACAAGGTAACAGTTTTTCTATGGTAGAAAGCACGGACATGTGGTCTTTACAGGGAGCATGAACACCACCAGGCCAAAGAGCCCCCCACCACTACCACATGTCCCTGGTTTCTTTATTCATTCTTCATTCCCTCTCAATAACTTTTCAATAATGCCAATTACTGAGTTAGAAATATAAATCTCTTATTTATAAACACATTTCAGGCGTGTTTTTCAAAATCTGATGAGACTAATATGACTAAGTTAAAGCTTGTTAAGAGATTATTTGGAGTCCTTGGGTGGGACTCGGCCTGACTGAATTAAAGCAGATTTTGAAAAAAAAAGAAATATGACTGACCTTGCATATTAAGTACTATTACAATAGAGAGAAAATTTATTGATTCCAGAGTATGGGAAATATTGAGCAGAGGCGCTCAAGCTAAAAAAAGAAGAATCAAAATTCTAAGCAGAATCAAAGAAGCAAATACAAGAGCTCATATTCCAACTCACTCCACACTAGAAATCTCTGGGTCACATGTCCTTGGTCTTTGACCACTGACATCGAGTCTGTCATTGTCTCCTCACAATATTTCACTGAGTGTAGTGTATATGAACGTAAGACTTGTAGTCAGACATCCTGGATTTGAATTCAACCTGGCTACTCTATTACTTGTGAATCTAGGCACATTACTTAACTTCTACCAAATGAGGAAAATATTAACACCAAGAGCACTAAATGTTCTTGTGCAGAGTAAATGAGTGCTTGGAGCAGTGCCTAGCATTCAATAAACCCCAACTCTACTGAAGACCATTATCATCACTAATTCCATCACCATAAGCCAGGCTTTAGCATTTACCACCTAGACAAAAAGTTCTAACCTCGCCCTGTTCCCAGTTCTGATTCTTTGATATCTTACTTATGCCAATTCTAAAAACACATCCCTAAAACACTGTTTGACCATCTTCCCCATCTTAAAGACCTTTCATACCTCTTCATTATCTACAGAATTTTTTTTAAAATTACATATATTTGTAGCTTGTGTTTTGACATCTCACTTCTTTTACAGCTTCATCTTCCTCTACCATCTCCCCTCATACATCATAAATGAGTGGTCTCCTCAGCATTAATCTTGCCCTCCACACTGCTGCTTCAGTAACCTTTATAAAACTAAATTTTATCTAGTCATTTTCCTGATTAAAAGACTTCATGACCTACTAATAAAATTAAACATTTCTTTCAAGGAAAAATTGTTGGAAAGACATAATATTGGCTTCACACTTTAATGTGCCAGGCATGGTGTGGGCTCTTCAAATATTGTTTCGATTGTCCTATTTAGTCCTGGTACAATGTAATGCAATGTACTATATTAACAGAATAAATTAAAAAAAAAAAATTCACATGACCATCTCAGAACACGCAGAAAAAGCATTTGATAAAATCCAACATGGAGATTCTTGTTGGAAATGGAACTCAGGGTGTTTTGAACCCTTGATGATGCTGGACTGAAAAAAAAAAAAAAAAAAAACAACTAAAAACTGGATTAAATACGGGCAGCCCATCTGACTTTGGCTGTTGATGTCTTATATATGGTTTATAGCTGACAACGAAAAACCTCAAATATTTTCTATATGCCTAACTTGTGACAATACCATGCTGTCTTGGTTACTGTAACTTTAGCGTAAGCTTTGAAATCAGGTAGTGTTGGTCCACTAAGTTTATCCTTTTACAAAATTGTTTGGACCATTGTAGGTTCTTTGGATTTCTATATACATTTTAGGGTAAGCCTACCAATTTCTACAAAAAAAGATGACAAGCATTTTGATAGGTACTGCATTAAATTTGTAGATCAATTTGGGGAGAATTGACATCTTGACAATATTGAGTCTTCCAATCTTATGCACATGGAACATCTCTCCATTTATTTAGATCTTTTATATTTTTTTCTCAGCAATGTTTTGTAGAGTTCAGTATAGATGCCTAGTACTTTTTGTTGAATGTATTCCTAGTTTATTCTTTTTGTTGCTTTTGTGAATGGAATTGTTTTCTTAACTTCATTTTAAAACTTATCATTACATATATGTGGGTATAGAATTAATATTTTATATTAATTGTGTATCATGTAACTTTACTGAACTCGCATATTATTTCTAGTAGTTTTTTAAGTGGATTACTTGCTTTTCTACATAAAACATCTCATCATCTGCAAATAAAAATAATGTTACTTCCTGTATTCCATTCTGGATGAAAGAAAATTTAACACCCTTTCTATTTATTTCTTGTTTATTTTACTTTAACTTATTTTTTGTCTTATTGCACTACCTAGAACCTTCAATACAATGTTGAATAGAAATGGTATAAGTAGACATCCTTGATTGTTGCTGATCATATGGAGAAAACATTCAGTCCATCATACATTATTATGATAACTGTATGTTTTTCATAGAGACCTTTTATCAGTGTAAAGATATTCTTTTCTATTCTTAATTTATTGAGATTTTTATGAAGAATGGCTGTTGGATTTTATCAGATCCTTTTTCTGTATGTTCTGAGATGGTCATGTGAATTTTTTTATTTATCCTATTAATTTAGTACATTACATTAATTGCTTCATTCTTGCACCAAATCTTCATTGGTTATTTTGTATTATCTTTTTTTTTTATATGTTTCTGAATACAGATTGCTGTTATTTGTTAAGGAAGTTCAGATCTATGTTAATTAGTGATACTTTTTGTAGTTTTCTTTCCTTCTGATGTCTGTGTCTGGCTTTGATATTGCATAATGTAAGCTTTAAAGAAGGATTTGGAAAGTGTTCCCTCTTCCTCTTTTTGTGAAAGGGTTTGTAAAGTACTATTATTATTATTTCTTGAAATAATTTATGTACGTTACCAGTGAAGCCGCTGTGGCCTGGGCTTTCTTTGTCTGAATATTTTTATTTATAAAACCAATTACTTTGTTTGTTATAATTTGATTAAGAATTTTAATTACTTCTTGAGACAGGTTTGTTAATTTTTGTCATTACGGGACTTTTCATTCATTTCATCTAATTTGTGTAATTTTTTGACCTTAAGTTGTCCATAATAGTCCCTTGGGACACTGGCATCACAGTGGTTAAGAGCTATGGCTGCTAACCAAAAGGTCGGCAGTTCAAATCAACCAGCCGCTTCTTGGAAACCCCATGGGGCAGTTCTACTCTGTCCTATAGGGTCACTATGAGTCAGAACTGACTCGATAGCAACAGGTTTGGTTTTGGTTTTGGAATAGTCCTTTATAATCATTTAATTTATGCAGTTTTGGTAGTGACATCCTCTCTTTCCTTTTTGATTTTGTTGATTTGTTTCTTTTCTCCTTTCGTTAATTTTGTTAACTTTTTCAAAGAAACAACTTTTGGTTTCATTGATATTTTTTATTATTTTTATGTTTTTTAGTTCATTGATTTGTACTCTAATATTTATTATTTTCTTTATTTTGTTTGTTTTAAGCTTTGTTTGCTTTTCTTTTTCTAGCTCATTAAGATTGAAGCTTAGGTTTTAATTTGAGGCCTGTCATTTTTTTCTGACATGAACTAAGAATTTCCCTCAAAGTACTATTTTTATTGTTAGGTAGAGTTGTTTAATCCTGTTTTCCAAGTCTTCTATATCCTTGTTTTTTTCTCTCTAGGAATTCTATTGATTATTTAGAGTAGCCTATTAACATTTCCATCTACTGTTGTTGAATAGTCTCCTTATTTCAATGCTTTCAGTTTTTGCTTTGTGCATTTTGAGGATCTGTTGTTAGTTTGTATCCATTTAAAACTGTCATGTCTTCCCAGTGTGTTATTAAGAAAAGTCCCTTTTTATCAACATTTCTTTACTTCTATTTTGTCTAATATTAATATAGTCACTGTCTTAGGCTGGGTTCTCTAGAGAAGCAAAACCAGTGAGGTGTGTATATATATATGTAGAGAAAGAGAGAGATTTATATCTAGGAAGTGGCTCACACAGTTGTAGAGGCTGGAAAGTCCCAAGTCCGTGAGTCAGGCTGGAGGTTTCTCCTGACTTACATAGCTACAGGGGCTGAAAAACCCAAGATCGGCATGTCAGATGGCAGGACTCTATGTCACAGGTTGCAGAGGCCAAGAAATCCCAAGATTATCAGGTAAGATGGCAGACCACTGGCTCATAGGCTATAGAGGCTGAGGAATCCCAAGATCAGCAGGTAAGTTTCTAGCTCAAGTCCCAAGAACCAGAGGTCAGATAAGAGCTAGATGTAGGATCCAGAGCAAGCAAAAGCCAGCGAACTTTGCCGGAAAGTCCACATACATTGGATGCAGGCCACACCCCCAAGGAAACTCTTTCAACTGATGGGCTGCTCATAGCAGATCTCATCATGGAGATGATTACATCCTTACATAGCTACTAAACTACACCATAACTGCCAACAACTGAGAATCATGGCCCTGCCAAGTTGACACACAATCTTAACCATCACAGTCACCCTAGGTCTCTTATGATATGGTACATTTTTTTCTATCCTTTTCCTCAATCTATTTATGTCTTTGAATAAAAGGTATGCCTTTGAAGACAGCAGATAGTTTTATCTAATTTGTTTGTTCATTTGTTTGTTTTATCTAGGCTGACAGTCTCTTTTTTGGGGGGGGGTTGTTTAGATTATTAATATTGATTTAATTATTGATATGGTTTGATTTACGTTAACCATTTTGTTATTTGTTTTCTTCGCATTTCCTTTCATTTTTATTCCTGTGTTCCTCCTTGACTTATTTTATGGTAAATAAATTTTAGCATTGCATTTTAATTTATCTGTTAATTTTTTCAATCAAACTTTTTTATTTTGAGTTAATTGTAGATTCAAGAGCTGTTGTATGAAATAATACAGAGAAATCCTGAGCATTCTTCACTCAGTTTCCCCCACGTAATATGTTACAAAGCTATTCATTGTTGAATTGTAACTATAAATTGAGTTATTTCCTTTGTGGTTTTTCTTGGAATTAAAATACACATTAGATTGATATTAACTTAATTTTGGCAAAATGTAGACACTTTGCACCAACATAGTCCCATTTCTTCTCTCTTCTTTTTTGCTATTATTGTCATATGTAATTGCATCTATATATCTTACAACCCCCAAAATGCTGTTTGTAATTATTGCCTTTTGCAATTTTACTTATGTTTTAAAAAGTTAATAGAGGAAAGAAAGTATATTAAATATGTCTATAGAGTTTTATATTAACCCATATATTTCCCATTTCTGATGAACTATATTTCCCTTGTAGATTCGTTACTCTCTACAGTTTTTTTTCATCCTGAAAGACTCCCTTTAATATTTCATGTAAAATATTTCTGCTAGCAAAAATTTCTGTCTGTTTATGTTTACCTTTAACTGGCTTTATTTTGCCTTTATTTTTTGAAAGATAGCTTTGCTGAATATAGAATTCTCGGTTGATAGTTTATTTTATTCATTCACCACTTTAAATATTTCATTTCTCTTCATTCTAGCCTACATTGCTTTAGATAAGAACTCATCCATTAATTGTACTGATTAATGATTTTTCTTTTGCTGCATTCAAGATTTTTTTCTTTGTCTTTCAATAATTTGACTATTATTTGTCTGTATGTCTCTTTGTATTTATCCTACTTGGGTTTTATTGATATTTTTTGATTTGTAGATTAATGTTTTTCCTAAAATTTGGGGAGGATTTGGTGATTATTTCTTCAAACATTTTTTCTGTCTCCTACTCTCTTCCTTCACTCATCTGAGACTCCCATTTCATGTTTTTGGTATGCTTTATGTTATCCCATAGATCTCTGATATTCTACTAATTATTCTTCAATCTGTTTTATAATTTCTATCCTCTTTTTGAAAATCTCTATTTATTGATTCATTGTTATCATTATTTCCTTTAATTCTTCAAATATGATTTCCTTTATTTCCTTGAACATATATATAATAGTTGCTTTGAAGACTTTGTTTGCTACATCCAGCATCTAGGGACAAGCAGAATCTGTTAACTGCCTTTCCCACTCTTTACACATTCTTGTTTCATTGCATGCCTTGTAAGTTTTTGTTGAAAAGTAGACATTTTTGATAATACTTTGTAGCTTCTCTGCATTCTCACATTCTCCCCCCCCGCCCAAAAAAAAGTAATGATCATTTTTTTTTTGTTGTTTGTTTGATTGATTGTTTAGTAACTTTCCTGGGCTACATCTATGAACTTTCTCTCTCCTTCTGTGTGTGCTGCTGATGTCTCTACTTAGTATTTTTGTTGTTTTTGTTTGTAAGTCTAGCTTCGTAGGGGTTGTCCTTGTTTCTGCATAGTTTATAACCACCTTGAGCCAGTAAGATTTTTCCTCTCTGCGTTAGATCTGTGTGTGGGTATAGGAGAAAATCCAAAGTGAGGTCATTTTCAACTGTGCTCTGGCCTTTACATTTTGCTGGACCATTTCATAGCTTCAGGGGTGACTGTGAGTGTGTGGTTGGCTGGGATTCTCCCTAGGCTTTGCTGAACATCCACACAATCTCAGTCAAGACTATACTTATCACAACCACAACCTGAAACTCAGACCAAGAGAGCCATTTTCCCTCCTTACTCACCCACCCTCTAGATCATTACTTCTACTGGCAAAGCCATTGAGCATTGGTCATTGCCCACTGCTCCAAATTATGTATACCCCCTTTGACCAGATCAGAGAAGCTACCAGTCCTCAAAGACTACCCCTCCCTGGAAGAACTTCTGCAGTAACTGAGTTGAGGTTAAGGGGAAACCCCAGACCACAGCACAAATTTCTACTGTTCTTAAACAAAGTTCATCAGTTTTTCAAACATAAATTTTCCTCACATTTCTGTAGGCATTTGGTCAATTTACAATGGATAAAATGGTTGTTTTTGAAAACTGTGTCCATCTTTATAGTTGCTTTTCAGGGAGAACATTTACTGATTACCTCATTTGGCCACAGCCAGAAGTCCTGCCCCTAAATGCTTGGATTTTGTTTTGGATTAGATTAAATCTATACATTAATTTGGGAATAATCAACATCTAAACTGTATTGTATTTTACAGTTGAAGAACATGGAATATGCCTTCATTTATTTAGGTTTTATTTAATCTTCCTTTGTCATGTCTTGTTTTTAGTGAATAGGTCCTGTGCATTTCTGTTAAATTTATTTGAAATATTGTTAATGAAGTTTTAAGTTTGTTTTTTCTAATTTTTCATTGGTATTAGCCAATATTTTTTCATTCATGTTCAGGAAGAATATTGGTCTATAGTTTGCTTTCCTTATAATGCTCATGTTGGGTCTTAGTAATCCTGGGTTCGTAACATAATTTGGGAAATATTTACTTTTCTGAAAGAGTTTGTGTATGATCGGTAGTACTTCATTAAATATTAAGTATTCCTGATGAATTGTCACATTTGTTTTTTTAACTCTGATAATCCTCTTAGTTTTGGAATCTATTTCATGGGACACTAATATAACTCAAAATTTTGATATTGAAACTTTGCATGATATGTCTTTTTCCATCTTTCAGTTTTAGATTATCTATATTTAAAGCATGTCTCAGTTGACAGCATATAGTTGAGTCTTGTTTTCTTTAACCAATATGACAGTCTACATCTTTTTATTATAGTGTTTAGTCCATTTATATTCAATAGACTTGTTAATATAGTTAGGTTTAGGTATAAGATTTTACTACCATTTTCTACTTATTCTTTTTTGTCCCTCTTTTCCTGCCCTTTATTGAATACTTAAATATTTCTATAAAAGTCCACTTTAATTTTCCTACTGGCTTTTCAACTGTACTCTTTTCTGTTATTTTTTAATGATAGCTCTGGTGATTACAGCATAAATCTTAACTTTTCCAAATTTATTTACAGTTAATATGGTACCACCTTACATAAAATTTTAGATCAGTATTGTCTGACTCATCTTTTTTTTTAATTTTATTTATTTTGTTGTTGTTGAGAATATACACAGCAAAACATACACCAATTTAACAATTTCTTCATGTACAATTCAGTGACATTGATTATGTTCTATGAGTTGTGCAACCATTCTCATCATCCTTTTCTGAGTTGTTCCTGCCCTCATTAATGTAAACTCACTGCCCCCTGAGATTCATATCTAAGCTTTTGAGTTGCTTTTGTCGATTTGATCCCATATAGATAGTTCTAAGAGGAGCATAATGCTCAAGGCAGACATTTTTTAATAGTTAATCTACACTATTGCTTGATTTTAAAAAGACTTCAAGAGATATTTTCAGTTTAAGATTTAAAGATTATCTGAAATTCTATGCTGCATTTTCTTCCTTTTGATTAGGATGCATCTACAGAATGTTTGAACAAATTGTTCAGTAATAGTAGCCAAGCACCATCCAGTTCTTCTGTTCTCATGGCAAAAGAGGCAGTTGCTTATAGAGGCAATTAACCACACATTCCATTTCCTCCTCCTATTCCTGAATCCTGAATCTCCTTCTTCCTCTGTTGCTCCAGGCAAATAGAGATCAATTATTGTGCCTTGGATGGTGGCTTGCAAGCTTTTAAAACCTCAAGAACTATGCAGTTAACCAAGAGGTAGAACAGAAGCACTAAACACATTATTAGGGCAATTAACTGGAAAGTCCCATGAAATCCATGACCCTAAACCTCCAAACCAAGTAACCAAATCCTATGATGTGGTGTTTCCATGACATAAGCAGCTACTTTTTTTTTTTGTCATTGTGTAAAAATGTCTATCACACAACTTTTGCAGGTGTATAACTTATTGACAGCACTTAGAATAATTAGCAGTACAACCCTACCCTGAATCAATGAGATTTTTCCATCAAGGTAAACTGAAACTCAGTACTCCATAAGAATAATCCCCTTCCCCCCTCACTCTTGCCCCTGGTAACCACCAATAAACTATGGTCTCTATACATTTGCCTTTTCTTGTCTTTATATATAAGTGAGGTTATACAATATCTCTCCTTCTGTAATTGACTTATTTCAATTAGCATAATGTCTTCAAGCTCCATCCATATTGTAGCATGTATCAAGACTTCGTTTCTGCTGACTGGGTAGTATTCCATTGTATATATGTACCACATTTTGTTTATCCATTCGTCTGTTGATGGCCATTTAGCTTATTTCCACCTTTTGGCTATTGTGAATAGTGCTGCAATGAATATTGGTGTACAACGGTTATGAATTGAACTGTGTTCCCCCAGAATATGTGTTGTAAATCCTAACACTTATATCTGTGATTATAATACTATTTGGGAATGAGTTTTCTTTGTTATGTTAATGTGACAGGATTAGTGTAGGGTGTATCTTGAGTCAATCTCTTCTGAGATATATAAGAGATTAAACAAGCAAGCAAGGAAGTAGAGATGGGGGAAGAGAGATACCAAGTCACATGAAGATTGCCCAGGAGCAGAAGCTCAGAGACAAGGGCTTTCCTCTAGAGCCAACGGAGAAAGAAAGCCTTCCCCTAGAGCTGACACCCTGAATTTGGATTTGTAGCCTCCTAAACTGTGAGAAAATAAATTTCTGTTTGTTAAAGACACCCATTAATGGTATTTCTGTTACAGCAGCACTAGATAACAAACACAACAAGTACCTGTTTGAGTCTCTGCTTTCAAGCCTTTTGGGTATATACTTAGGAGTAGAATCGTTGGGCCATATGGTAGTTCTATTTTTAGCTTTTTGAGGAACTGCCACACTGTTTTCCAAAACGGCTGTACCATTTTGCATCCCACCAGCAAAGGGTATGGGTTCCAGTTTCTCCACATCCTCACCAACATTTGTTAATTTCTGGACTTTTTTTTCTTTTTCAGCTTAACCATCCCAGTGGGAGTGAAATGGTATCTCACTGTGGTTTTGATTTGCATCTATCTGATGGCTAATGACACTAAGCATCTTTTCATGTGTTTGGTGGCCATTTGAATGTCCTCTCAGGTGAAATGTCTATTTAAATCTCTTGCCCATTTTATGATTGGATTATTTGTCTTTTTTTGTTAAGTTTTCAAAGTTTTATATATATTTTGGTTATTAGATTCTTATTAAATATACCTACTCCTCACTTACTATCTCATCATCCAATGTTTCACATTTATGACAATAGCAAAAAATCTACTATCTGACTGTTTTGCACATTAACAATGTATGTCTAGCAGTAATGAAGGCCAAGGTGCGAAGCAATGGTAACACTGGCTATGATGATTAAGGTTGTGTGTCAGCTTGGCTGGGACATGATTCTCAGTGGTTTGGCAGTTATGTAATCATGTAATTTGGCAGTTATGTAATGATGTGTCATTATCCATTCTGAGATCTAATATGGTCATCTTTCATTTTCACTTAATGCTGATTTTTATGGAAGCTGATTGCTACATCTTATCCAAGGGAGCCACTGGTGGGTTTGAACCACTGACCTTTTGGTTAATGGCTGAGCACTTTAACCGTTGTGCCACCAGGTTTGTAGTCTAGTGCTTAACTATTTGCTTCACCCAGGGACTCCAAGTAAAGAATATACATGTATTTAATGATAAATACAGACGGTCGGGAAATATATGAGTTTAAGGAAACTTTTGAAGCATAAAAGATATACTCAAGGGAAAGTCTATTGAAGTTCTAAATTATCCCAGCAAAACTTAGAAATTGAGATGGGGAAAAAATGAGTTAAAAGCTTTCTAAATTTCTCACTTAAGGAAGGGAAATATAAGAAAGAAAAATGAGAATAACAACAAAGAAAGTATTCTACATAAAGGAAGGGTAAATAGGAAAGAAGTAAGATAATTAGAAAACTATGTGGGATGGAAGCTATTAAAAATAATTTACAAAGACATTATTCTCTTAATATTTTACAGGTGAAAATTAAATGAACAGCAATTGTGAACAAACCAATAAAAATAAAATAAAGGAGGAACAATTTAAAATAAATAATCAACATAAAGTAGATGGAAGATTTGTTCTAAGACATTTTATACATATATATATATATATTTTTTTTTCCCTTGCCTTTGAGTCAATTCTGACTCTTAGTGACCCTACAGGACAGAGTAGAACTGCCCCATAGGGTTTCCAAGGAGCTGCGGGTGGAATCGAACTGCTGACCTTTTGGTAAGCAGCCTAGCTCTTAACCACTGCACCACCAAGGCTCCATATATAAACATATAAATATAAATATATATAGATGTGATCAGGATTAATAAAGACAAAAAATCAAAATTAATAAAAAAAGAAAAGTATGTACTGAACTACCAAGAAAACTGACCAACTTTTTTATAAATTAGGAGCTTGTAACCCCCTCTCTCTGACATAATACAGTAATAAAAGAGATAACTGAAATATCTTTAAAACTTTTAAATAAAAAATGTATTCCTAGATGGAACAAGAAATACAAAAACTACTTATTACGTGGAAATTAATGAATAGAAAGAAAACTTTGTTATAAAACTTATGGAATACAATGAAAATAGTGTGTCAAAACACAGTATGATATAAAGCACCTTTATTTACAGGGAAAAGAAAAGACTAATAGATAAGATCTTGCAATCTTGGTAAAGAAAAAATATCAAAAATAGAGGAGACTAGGAATGAAAAAGGAGATGTAACCACATACACCAGAGCATAAAAGAACCATCAGTGATGACTATGTACATCTCACTGGCAGAAATTCGAAAAGCTAGAGAAATTGCATGTTTACTTGCCAAAATACTGTCAAAGTATCAAAACTGATGTTAGAAGAAGTGGAGAATTTGAGCAGGCTAATTACCATTGTAAAAGCTTGAAAGGTGAATAGAGTTAGCATGGAAAAGGCTAATAGGCAGATGGTTTCCAAGCTGAGTTTTGTCTAATTTTTAAAGAAAAAATAATTCCAAAATTATTCAAATTATTGCAGATGGGAAGTCCCACACTGATATATAGTACCAGCATTAAAAGCGGACATGAAAAGGAAAAACATAGGATACTATAGATCAATCTCATTTATTAAGAAAGTTATAAAAATTCTAAGTAACACTTAGCAAATGAAATTTTGCAATGTATTACAAGAATAATAGAGTATGAGCAATCAGTTTATCTTAAGGATAGAAAAACGGTTCCATATCAGAAACTCTATCTATATGATCAATTATATCTATAACTTTAAGGGAAAAACTACATTATATCATAGATGCTGAAAATAATTTTATTAAATTCTGCAATCATTGCTAATAAAAATTAATAAAAAGAAATAGAAGAGAAATATTTAAATATAATAAAGACTATTTACCAAAAAATCAAAAGCAAATAAACTAAAATGGTGAAATTCTAAAATCATTTTAATTAAAATTAGGAAATAAGTAGGAATTCCTACTATGAAATTATTAATTATCATTATCTTTGAGGCTTTAAGAAATGTAATATAGCAAAAAATAAAAAAATTAAGGACGTATACATGGGAAAAGAAGGGATAGTTTTATTTCTTTTTCTTGATGATATGATTGCATACATAGAAATCCAAGAAGCTCCAGGAAAATCAAAAATAGAATTCTTAAGACAATTTCATTATGTGGGCAAATACAAGATGACATTGTTGTTAGGTGCCTTCTAGTCAGTTCCGCCGTGTTAATCCATCTCGTTGAGGGTCTTACTCTCTATGACTGACCATCTACTTTACTAAGAATGCCTTCTCCAGGGACTAGTCCCTCTTAATAACCTGTCCTAAGGAAGATGAGACGAAGTCTCGCCATTCTTGCTTCCAAAGAGCACTCTGGATGTATTTCATCCAAGACAGACTTGTTTCTTCTTCTGGCAGTTCAAGATAAATATTCATAGTTAATTGCTTTTCTGTACTCTAGCAATAAACCCCTAAAAGTTTAAAGGGGATCAAAAAACTCTAAATATTAAGGAATATATTTCACAAGAAAATAATAATAGATATATGGGAAAACTTTATCAATTGTTTAAAGGACATAAAAATTTTAAATAAATGGGAAGAAACATATGTCGTATGATACTTCACACTGCATATCCCTGGAAAAGCTAATATCTTAAAAGCATCAATATTACTAAAAAGATTATATAAATTCAGTAAAATACCAATTAGTATCTCAAGACTCATTTGAAAGTGCATAAACTGATTAAAGTTTACAGTAAATAATAAATACCTTAGAAAGAGATAACAAAATTATAAAGATAAAAAATTGACGGGTGGCTTGCTTACCAAATATCAGAAGATACTATAGTAAATCAAATCAATACAGTATTAATACAAGAATAGATAAAGAATTCAGAATTAGATTCTTTATATAAAAAGCATACATATGAAAAAACATGGAAGTAAGAAAAGGATAAACTGTCAAGACTTGTTTCTTGGAGAAAATGTAAATAAATTCCATTCTGTATCTTATAAAAGAGAATAAATATCAAATAGATGTAAAACTTTAATGCGAAAAGCAAGTTAATGAAAATAAACTTCCTTGAAGAAAATCTGACTCCCTACATACAATCAAGAGGTACTAGAGATCTTCCTAAGTATGACTCTATACTCCAGAAATTATAAAAGGATAAAATTATATTTTTCCATATCTATAGCTACAGTTATGTCTATATCTATATCCTGAATATATAAAAATTATAAACTTTTATATGAAAAACTGTTAATAGGTAAAAAAATTAATGTAGGCAAATATTCATTTGCACTGGATTCCAGAAGGTTAAGTTCAATCATATAATAGTATTCTTACAAATTGGCAATACAAAAACACAAAATAGAATAATGGACAAAGGACCTGAATTAGCAAGTACAAAGAGTCTACTAATATCTGAATTAATGCTCAAATTCACTAGTGATCAATCAGATTAGCAAAAATTATCCAGTACTATAAGATCCTGGTATTGATGTCAGGAAAAAGTTACATGGAATGCAGTAAGAAAAGTAAAGAGTTACAGATTTCCTAATACAATTTAAATGGTCTGGACTGCAACAAAGACATTTCACTCCTGCAAATCTATTCCATAGAAAGTTAAACACCAAGTTGGAATAATATACAAAAGAATGTCTACTTTATCATTGCTCATAGTGGCCAAGAATTGAAACTATCAATAATGGAAAAGTGAAATAATTGGGATATATAAAAAATATGGAATATTAAGCAGTCTTTACAAAAAAATGAGAAAAGCAGGAAAAAAGATATATAATATGATCTATTTTTTCTAAGACAACTGGACCAAAACATATATATGATTAAATAACTTATATATATGATTAAATAAGTATGAGTCTTAATGAAATGGTAGGACACGTTAGGAGTGATGAAAACTGAGGTGCTGACTTAAGGGAAGGAAAAAACATCTTCCCAAAAATATAACAGCATGCATATCATGACTCTAATTTACAGTATCTGCACGTTGCACGACTATAGGGGTACACCATCCCCACAGAATTCAGTGAAGTCAGCCTTCCTACTTACACAAAAAATACATGTTTCTGTGTATATGCATAATGTGTGTATATGCATACTGAAAAGCACAGAGGGCTAGTCATCAAAAAGTTAATGTTGGTTATCTTTATCCCGGGATTGGAGCCTCCAAATCAAAAACCAAACTAATTGGCCATCAAATTGATGTTGATTCATGGCAATCCCATGTGTGCAGAGTAGAACTGCTCCATAGGGTTTTCACGGCTGTGACCTTTTGGAAACAAATCACCAGGCCTTTCTTCCAAGGTGTCTCTGGGTGGGTTCAAACCTCCAAACTCTTGGTTAGTAGTAGGGCACATAACCATTTGCTCCACCCAGAGACTCCTGGGGGAATCCAAGTGGCCTTTATTTTTTCTTTTACATAACATATACTATTTTATTCTTTGTAAATGATGTTTATTATTTATATCTTAAGCAAAAAACAATACATCTATTTTTATTGGAGAGTGAGGAAGAAATAGCAGGTATTATAACTACCCTATATAGTACAGCCCTGGTGGTGGAGTGGTTAAGAGCTCGGCTGCTAACCAAAAGGTCAGCAGTAGGAATCCACCAGCCACTCCACGGAAACCCTATAGGGCAGTTTGACTCTGTCCCATAAGGTCAGAATTGACTCCATGGCAATGATCGTTTTTTTAATATAGTACAGCAAGCATGGTCCTTAGAAGTGAGGATGGTGAGAGTTTGTCTTACGTCTTTTGAGCATGTTACCAGTAGGGACCAGTCCCGGCGGAAGGACATCATGCTTGGTAAAGTAGAAGGTCAGTGAAAGAGAGGAAGACCCTCAACCAGATGGATTGACGCAGTGGCTGCAACAACGGGCTCAAACATAGCAATGCCACAAGACAGGGCAGTGTTTCCTTCTGTTGTACATGAGGTCGCTGTGAGTCAGAACCAACTCAATAGCACCTAGCAACATAATAACAACAACATCCAAAAAAAAAAAAAATCAAACCTCTTGCCGTCCAGGCGGTTCTGATTCTTAGTGACCCTATAGGACAGAGTAGAACTGCCCAATAGGGTTTCCAAGGAGCGGCTGGTGGATTTGAACTACTGACCTTTTGGTTTTGCAGCCATACTCTTCACCGCGTCACCACCAGGGCTCCATAGTTACCCAAAATTTAGCCCTTTCTACTTCTGGCTACCAATTTACCCTTAATCCCACTTAAGCATGCTTTTGTTTTTCTCATTCTTAGCTTCAGAATTATAACTATCCCTCCCTTTTTTGTCAGTCAGTCTCCTGAAAACTAGTTTTATCTTCTTGTATGGTTCTTGTCACTATTCTTGATTCTAGGCTTGAAGTTTTTCACTTCTTAGAGGATAAATTCCCTTGGTCCTCAGTTGAAAACCTAATAGACCAGCCCAGGGCCATGTATACATATGAGAGGGTAATTTAATATCATTGATCTCTTATTTAGTTCTGCAATTTTGTAGCTACTGATCTAAATGGTAAAGAGAAAATACTGATGATCGTCTCTGTTTGGGGAAAATAAGCAATTTGAGGATAACCTTTATGTGTTTAGGGCCATAATATTTTCAAGACATATGACTCACATCCCTACAGCTAAACAAATAACCCTTCATTAAATCTAAAGTAAGTAGCAACATGCAATAAAGAGCTGCAAAGAGTTATTAATTGACTCTTTTTCTGTTGTTTTTTTTTTGCACATTTGTGGCCAGTTATATTATTCAAAACATCTTCAAGAGGCATTATTTTAAACAGTTGATTGTAATACGGTTATCTAAATTATCTGGTCTTTAGATTTATTTTAAAATTTTGCACAGGGAACACTATTTTAGAAAAATTAAATAGGAAAAAAACTGGCAAAATAAGCAGCAATAATTTATTTTGCAAAACAAAAAGCGTGTAACTGCTCTCTAATTACTAGCCTTTGAGGCATTTACAGCTAAATTAAAATCATCATTAGCTGCTAAGTGTGTTTGCTTTGATCATGTTCCTGTTTTATGAGGTTTTAGGAGAAGTAATTTCGTAGTATTGTTATTAATGAATTTTACATTAAGTGGAAAAAAATACAACTTTTGTTATCTGACAAATACCAAGTCTGGAATTATCAATTTAAATTTTGTCACAAGTCACAGGAATTCACCTTAATATATTTATCAGGTATTGAAAATTATTGCATTTTCAAAAGAAGGTATCTTTAAATCTAGTTTAACGGCAATAAAACATAAGACAACCCTTAGTCTCTTAACCACCATAGGTTTCATTTTTTGAGCACAATGATTAGTTATACAGTGGAAAAGCATGGATTTGGGATTTACTGTCCTATTCAAAGCCCATTTTGTCACCCTGATAAGTTGGCCCAGTAACTTAGCCAAACCGTAATCCAGTTACTTTATCAATAAAAGTAGGAATACTCGCATCTTTCCCAAAGGAAAAACAACTGGTCCCCAAATTATATATGTGATTAAATAAGTATGTGTCTTAAGGAAATGGAGGGACACCTTAGAAGTAGATGGAACCATGGTGCTGATATAAGAGAAGGAAGTTCTTTCCCGAAGGATAAATTCAAGGATTAAGTGAAATATTGGCTATTAAGCAAGTAGCATGATGTCTGCTTCAGGCGCTCAGTATAACTTCATCTCCTTTCCCTTTTTCCCCCACATGATTAGTGTGTCTAAAGAGATCAGAAAAATAATTCACAGCATTGGTGCAGAGGTAAAGTAAGGGTTTGAGCATATTCATTTTGTTATTACACTTGAATTTTGGAGAAGGAAATAATATGAATGTATGCGAGTTTGTTATTTTAAATTTGTGATGAAAAAGGTATATTTTCAATTGGTTATTCAAAATTTTGCGTCAATGGGAAGACGGCTCTTTTC
>NW_004443954.1:19298157-19299532 GCF_000243295.1 Trichechus manatus latirostris | reverse complement strand
AAGAAAAGTCGATTAGTAACTTTGGGTGAAAAAAACAGGTCAGCAAATCTGCAGGCAGGATTAATTTTAAGTCAGAAATTTTTATGTTTAATATTGGGTGTTGTGGATAAGAAAAAATCCTTAAAATCAAACTAAGATGTCTGTTATTAATTTTTCTCTTTGATATCCCCCCCTTCTGATCATGATTCTATTAGACTATTTGATCAACTAAGTGTTGGGCGGGCACCATGTAAGTTTTCCCAGTCTTAGTAATTATAAACATCGCTTTTGGCCTTACTTTTAGTGTAACATACATCATTCCTGTTGGTTACTTAGCTTCTTTGGTGTTCATCCAGTCCAAAGGAGACCGTTTCTTGTACTGTAGATGCCACTGGAAAGCTTTTAAGACTGCAGACACCAAACGACTTAGTAACTTAGTAATAATATAAAAGATCAGAATGAGGAGAACGCCTAAGCCAATGGTGTGAAAGGCTTGTCTGGCCCTCGAACACAAATTTCCTAACCATGAAAACAAACCACAAGAAGATACAAGAGGAATATCGGCAGCATTCATTGCGTCTCCAGCATAAACTTCTGCTAAAACTTTATCTCAGTATACTTCCACTTAAGTGTCATTAATATATGCACAACAATTTGCTTTTACCAAGTACAAGCTCCACCTTGGGAAGCAGGTAAATAAGCAAGAGCTAATTTATTTTAGAATGTAATCTTCTTTAAGTGTGATATTTCAGATAGAAGATATAGCTTTGTCTAGACTATTTAACAGAGCCGTTTGTCTAATATCATTTATAACCTTTATTTATATGTAGATATACATGTTTAATATAGTTTAAACCAATTTTAGTAGCTCTTGTAGCTCTTATGGAACAGCCAATCAATGCTCTCTTTGTTAATGGACCCTGATTTGATAGCAGTTTAGTCAGTGGTTTGATGCTCTTCAGTCTTAACCTCTCGTATTTCTAATTTTCTTTTTGAGTAATTGATTATGTATAGATACATAGGGAACAACATAAACTATGTAACAAGTCCAATATGCAAATAGAAAACAAACTCATTAGTTGTCTGTGCTTTACAAAAACAAATACCTGAAAGACAATGAACAAAAACCAGAATTCGGTGGCCCACAGGGCTTTCCATAATTTCCTAATGAAAAGTAAAATTTCTCTCTACTGTCACCCTCCGCTCAATCAAAAGATCATCTCAAAGCACAGCTGTTCTTGATCTAAAATATGGCTGCTCATTAGTATTTACGTAGGTGCAGCAAGAATCGTAGTTTATCACATACCCGTTGCCCTCAAGTAAATTCTGGACTCATAGCCGACCCTGTGGGACAGAGTAGAACTGCTCTAAAGGGTTTCCAAGGAGTGGCTGGTGG
>NW_004443954.1:19294574-19296288 GCF_000243295.1 Trichechus manatus latirostris | reverse complement strand
TATTTTCTGTATTTGGTTGGATCACCTTTCTTTAGAACGGGCATAAATATGGATCTCTTCCAGTCAGTTGGACAGGTAGCTGTCTTCCAAATTTCCTGACAGAGATGAGTGAGCACTTCTAGTGCTGCATCCATTTGTTGAAACATCTCAGTTGGTATTCTGTCAGTTCCTGGAGCCTTGTTTTTTTGCCAATAACCTCAGTGCAGGTTGGACTTCTTCCTTCAGTACTATCAGTTCTTGGTCATACATTGACTCTGTGGATTCCTTCCATCTTCTTTTGATGCATCATGCATCGTTCAGTTTTTTGCCCATAGAGTTGGTCAGTATTGCAACTTGATGCTTGAATTTTCTCTTCAGTTTTTTCAGCTTGAGAAATATTGAGTTTTCTTCGCTTTTGGTTTTCTAACTCCAGGTCTTTGCACATGTCATTATAATACCTTACTTTGTCTTTTTGAGCTTTGAAATCTTCTGCGCAGCTCTTTTCCTTCATCATTTCTTCCTTTCGCTTTAGCTACTCTATGTTCAAAAGCAAGTTTCAGAGTCTTTTCTGACATTCATTTTCGTCTTTCCTTTCTGTGTTTTTAATGACGTTTTGCTTTATACAGCTATAAAACCTAAATATCACTGAGATAATCCACCATTTGATTACTAAATCCAGTGTTAGCTAAATTCCAGTCTACCACCACCAGCGCAAGCATTAGCCCAGTGACTCTTAAACAAATTTATTATATATTTATCACCCATTTTCATGATGGAGCATAAAGTTTTAATAAGATAACAAAAGGGAACCAAGTCAGAGTATGGGCCTAGATACCCTTTCAGCTCAGTAATGAAGTTACTCCTGAGGTTCACCATTCAGCCAAAGATTAGACAGCTCCATAAAACAAAATGAGACTAATGGAGCACAACAGTCCAGGTACGAGGACTAGAAGGCAGGAGGGGACAGGAAAGCTGGTAATAGGGAACCAAAGATTGAGACAAGACAGTGTTGACATGTTGTGGAGTTGTTAACCATTGTCATAAAACAATATGTGTACTGTTTAATGAAAAACTATTTGTTCTGTAAACCTTCATCTAAAGTACAACTAAAAAAAGACCAAAAAAAAGACAACAAATAAAGATAAATTGCAGAACAGTTCTCAAAAGACCATGATAAGCAAAAGATAACAACATCAACTGAGATATAGTACTTCACATGAAGCACTATTCGTTTCTTTGCTACACAAGGCAGCATTAGATATCCATCAAGTTCACACCCTGCCTCAAAGCAGTCTATATGTTGGAAACTGGTTTGACTAACAAATGCTCAAGTGACACCTAATTCACACTTAAAAATTTGTTTTGTAGAAGAAATGCTATTATTAATTAGTCTCCATTAATATTCATGTATGTGCATTACTGGACTCAAGATTTTATTTTGTTAATCTTTGGACAAATAGATTTGACCATGATTGATTTATTAGTTCATTTCTAAAGTTCTAAAGAAAATTATGCCAATGCAATACTGCCAAAAGATGTTTTTTAATCTAGAACTATCAATTGCCAGCAAATTAATTGCGCTGTAATGTTAGTAGATTATAGTTATGATTAAGAGTCTCTGAAAAACCTTGACAAGTACTTTAAGTCAGCCAAGGAAAAAAAGTGAATTTTATGACCTTGAGTATATCCCACCTGAATTTAGAGATCATCTGAAGAATAGATTTGATGCATTGAA
>NW_004443954.1:19291817-19293701 GCF_000243295.1 Trichechus manatus latirostris | reverse complement strand
GCATTTGACTGTGTGGATCATAACAAATTATAGATAACACTGTGAAGAATGGGAATTCCAGAACATTTAATTATGCTCATGAGGAACCTGTACTTAAACAAAGAGGCAGTCATTCGAACAGAACAAGGGGATACTGCATGGTTTAAATTCAGGAAAGGTGTGCATCAGAGTTGTATCTTTTCACCATACTTCTTCAGTCTGTATGCTGAGCAAATACTCTGAGAAGCTGGACTATATGAAGAAGAACAGGGCATCAGGATTGGTGGAAGACTCATTAACAACCTGCTTTATGCAGATGACACAACCTTGCTTACTGAAAGTGAAGAGAATTTGAAACACTTATTGATGAAGAACAAAGACTACAGCCTTCAGTATGAATTACACTTCAACATAAAGAAAACAAAAATCCTCACAACCAGACGAATAAGCAACGCCATGATAAACGGAGAAAAGAGTGATGTTGTCAAGGATTTCATTTTACTTGGATCCACAATCAACACCCATGGAAGCAGCAGTCAAGAAATCAAAGGATACGTTGCACTGGGCCAATCTGCTGCAAAAGATCTCTTTAAAGTGTTAAAAAGCAAAGATGTCACCTTGAAGACTAGGGTGCTTCTGACCCAAGCCATGATTTTTTCAATCACCTCAAACACATACAAAAGCTGGATAATGAATAAGGAAGATTGAAGGAGAATTGATGCTTTTGAATTATGGTGTTGGTGAAGAATATTGAATACAGCACGGACTGCCAAAAGAACAAACAAATCTGTCTTGGAAGAAGTACAGCCAGAATGCTCCTTAGAAGCAAGGATACTGAGACTTTGTCTCACATACTTTGGACAAGTTATCAGGAGGGACCAGCCACTGGAGAAGGTCATTGTGCTTAATAAAGTAGAAGATCAGTGAAAAAGAGGAAGACACTTGATGAGACAGATTGACACAGTGGCTGCAACAAGGGGCTCAAGCATGGCAAGGATTGTAGGGATGATGCAGGACTGGGCAGTGTTTCATTCTGTTGTACATAGGGTGGCTATGAGTCAGAACTGACTCGATGGCACCTAACAACAACAGTTCTTTGAGAATTGATATGCCACATAAGGTCTTGGGTTGGTAACTCTTCAAGAGAATACTACACTGTCTAACAATGCAAACTAAGAGAAAATTTACTCTAAGTTCTGGAGTTATTCACATCTTCCCTCCAATATATGTTAGAAAACAATAATAACCACTGAGCCTTGTTACAAGTCCCTGGGTGGCGCAAATGGTTAAGCACTAGCCTACTAGCTGAAAGGTTGGCCACTTGAACTTACCCAGAGACATCTTGAAAGACAGGCCTGGAGATCTACTTCTGAAAGATCACAGCCTTGAAAACCCTATGGACAAATTCTTCTCTGCACACAAGGTGTTGCCATCTTTGAAATCAACTTGAAGGCAAGTAACAACAGGCTTTCCTTAGCGATTAAATTACAGGTATATGAACATCAAACATCTTACGGCAATTATTTAAAATAGTCATTCTCATGAATAAAGAATGATCACAAGTGAGATGTTGTATCCTGGTCATATTGTATTTAACCAAATCCAAGCCACTGCTGTCCAGTCGATTTTGACTCATAGCAACCCTATAGGACAAAGTAGAACTGTCTCATAGAGTTTCCAAGGCTATGAATCTTTACAGAAGCAGACTGCCACATCTTTCTCCCATGGAGCACTTAGTGAGTTGGAACCACCGACCTTTTGGTTAGTAGGCAGGTGGTTTAACCACTGTACCACCAGCACTCCTTAATATAGTAGTTTGTTGTTGTTAGGTGCTATTGAGTAGGTTCTGACTCATAGCGACCCTATGTACAACAGAATGAAACACTGCCCAGTCCTGTGCCATCC
>NW_004443954.1:19264777-19290421 GCF_000243295.1 Trichechus manatus latirostris | reverse complement strand
TCGCCAGTGACTTCAGTGAGCTTAGATTTATTCCTTTAGTACCTCCTGAAATGGATGAATGTCAACCAATTCTTTTTGGTACAGTGACTCTTGTATTCCTTCTGAATCTGGCTTGAATTTCTGGCAGTTCCCTGTTAATGTACTGCTGCAACCATTTGATTATGGTGAAATGTGCAAAGACCTAGAGTTAGAAAGGGAAGAACACGCTCAGCATTTCTCAGACTGACAGAATTGAAGAGAAAATTCAAGCCTTGTGATGCAGTATTGAAGGATTCTGTGGGCAAAATATTGAATGACACAGAAAGCATCAAAGGAAGATGGAAGAAACAAATAGATATTCTATTTTCTAGACTTAATATACAAATTGATTTAAATAATATTGTGAAAATTAACCACCATATATTACTGTATTTTTATACAAACTATCTCCTACATCTAGATAACTTCAGTGCTCTTAGTTTTGCCTCAGTGCTTTTCAACTCCAGGAGGAAATTTTGTCTTCAACACTGCTATGTAATACAAGAAGACCGTATAGCAGTGTGTTATGGAAAAGAATTAGCCTTGCAGACAACATATGCTAGTGATTATATATACCGGAATCTTTTCAAACAGTATTTTTACTTCACTTGGAAACATATTAAATTTAAAAGTATAATGAAGTCTGTAAGTAAACTGTATTTGTTGAATTAATAAGGAAACTTAGCCACGGTCGAATGAATTTTTTTTTTTAAATTGGTGTAAGAATCAAGATTCGGTAAGTGATTTTTATAACTATTGTTGTTTTAGCAGATGTAGTTTTCTTTTTTAGTAATGCAAATTATGGAAACAAAACACTGCTGTTTTTAAGTACACCTACTCCTCACTTATCAACTTTCTTGTTATCTGACATTTCACATTTACAACAATAGTAAAAAATCTACTATGTGACTGTTTTATTCATTAATGACGTACGTCTGGCAGTAACTAAAGCCAAGGAACAAAGTGAGAGTAACGCTGGCTGTGATGGTTAAGGTTATGTGTCAACTTGGCTGAGCCATGATTCTCAGTGGTTTGGCAGTTATGTAATGATGTAATTTGGCAGCTATGCAATTATGTAGTCATCCTCCATTTTGTGATCTGATGTAGTTATCCTTCATTTTTGCATAATGCTGATTTTCACGTAACCACCTGGTCTTTGGAACCTAACCATTTCAGTAAGTTAGGAGTGGGTGTAATAGTTTGTACAGATTGATGTATGTCTCATGTTTGTGTAAGATTCCGTATTTAAAAACATTTGCAAGGCTTATCTAATGATAATACTAGCCTTGGTTTTCTATGCGTCATGTAATTGCATTTTCTAAGAATTCTGTGAAATTGGTACTATTACTATCAACCTTATTTTAAAGATGAGTTATCTGTGAGTCAGATTTAAATCAATTGTCAGTTGTATCTGAGCAAGCAAGTTGTAGAAGTGGAATTTAAACCCATGCTGTGCCTTTGTAGGTACTACACCTACCAATTTAAATTCTCATGCCTTCCTCTTTATTCTTTATTTCTTGTTTTTTTTATTTTATTTTATGGTATTTTCAAAATGTAGCAAAGTAGAAAAATTATAGTAAACAGCTATTTTGTCTGATTTCACAGATACTGACATTTTATTTCAGATTCTGTTTTTGTTGTTTCTCTTTTGGAAACAAAACATAACAAATAGAGATGAACCAAACTGAAACAGAAAAGATATTCAGTATACTGGGCGTGATACTGCTCTTCTCTTGCCTTTGTGTACCTACAGCTACAATCCTCTACCAGTTCTTTAAACTCTCACCCCTGGACTACATCAACCACCCTCCGTGCAGTCTTCCTTGCTCTAGTCTGTCTTTGATCAAGTCTGTTGCTTATACAAGTGGTATGATAATATTCTCCAAACACTGCATTCCTCCTGTCATTCTCCTTCTCAAGATTATACAGAGCCTCGTTGTTATCTATTTTATCAAAAATTTAGCACTCACAGCCTTGTGTCACTAGTGTCTTTTTTTAACCCTTCTCCTCTATGGACTTTTTCTTCCGCAATGGTCTACTGTCTCCTTACACCTTACAACTTCCCATTGCATCATCTCTTTTATTTATTTTTTTGTTTCTGTTTTGACAAAGCCTTGATCTTTGCTTTCTTACCAACTTTATTAAAAATTTACCTCTTTCAGGATGTAGAGTCCACTTAGATATATCACTTCTCTTTGTCTACTTTAGTATGCATAGATTGAGTTTTTAAAAGTACCATTTAACATTTTTCTTTTGATTCCAATAGCTTTTCATTCAAGATGGTGGCCTGAGAACATTAATATGTCTCCTGGATCTTTTAATACACCATTGTACAAATGCGAATAATCCATAAGACTCAGAAAATAGGAGTGAAGGTCAATAGTGGACTGAAGTTATTAATAAATTTCTGGAAGATGAAAAGCAGATGTGTGTGTGGTGACAGATGAAACAAAGCAGAGAAAGAGCCACAGGCCAGAACAAACAGAGTCTGTTTAAACAGCCATATCTGGGTGATGTAACTGGGGGCTCTACAAAGAACCTCCAAACAGAATCAGCAGGTACTCAAAAGGGGCACTACCCAGTGAGGAATAAAAGTGGGGTAATCATTTGCTACATCCATGCTGTGTCAGCCTCCATGAACTCAGTGTGACTGACAGCTTGAAGTTTGCCCCAGTGTCTTAGGCATCTTGTGCTGCTATAACAGAAATACCACAAGTGGATGGCTTTACCAGAGATAAGTTTATTTCCTCACAGTAAAGTAGGCTAAAAGTCCAAATTCAAGGCAGCAGCTCCAGGGGAAGGCTTTCTCTCTCTGTCAGCCTTCTTCTCATCAGTGTTCCCCCGGACTAGGAGCTTCTCCGCACAGGGATCCCAGGTCCAAATGACACGCTCTGCTCCTGGCACTGCTTTCTTGGTGGTATGAGGTCCCCAGTTCTCTGCTTGCTTCCCTTTCCTTTTATCTCCTGTAAGGTAAAAAGTGGTGCAGGCCACACCCTAGGGAAACTCCCTTTACATTGGATCAGGGATCTGACCTGGGTAAGGGTAGTGTTACAATCCCACCCTAATCCTTTTTAACATAAAATTACAATCCCAAAATGGAGGCCACCCACACAATTCTGAGAATCATGGCCCAGCCAAATTGATACACACATTTTTGGGGAGATATAATTCAAACCATGACACCCAGGAAAAGAAAACTGGAGGATAATCCTTGAAAATAAATGAACTGATCCACATAGGAATAACTAGGATGTGGGTCTAACTTTCCAGAGTGAAGGACTTCCTATTCTATTTTGAAGTGACCTCACTTGCCATCATAAATTAAATTCAGCCAATTGACATAGTAACCCATATACCCAGAGTCAAAGATGTTGCATCCAAAAATAAGAACAGGCTACTACGAAAAAAGAAAATCATAGAACAAGGAATAGTTCATAGAAGTTAAAATATGACTATAAAAAAAATTGATAGTAGTGATTACAGATATGAATGAAGTTATCTCCTAGATTTTAAAGACAAAAATGCAGGTTGAAAATATAAAAGGAATTTGAGTGCTATGAGAGAAAGTTGAGTCAAAACGGAAAGCATGGAAAACGTAAGATTTAGAAGTCTTCAGATTAAAGACTAATAGACTTGATGGCAGTGTTTTTTTTCTTTTTTTTTTTTTTGACTTACACAGCTAAATAGAACTAAAATCAAAATCCATTCCTAGAAAGGTTTTTGTGAAATTTCAGATTTCAAGGATAAAAAGATTCTAAAAGCTTCCCATAAGGAGAATACAAAAAAAATAAAAGTTTTATTACAAAATAATCGTCAAATGAGGAACAAAGTTCTCATCAGCCACACATGATGCTAGAAGGTAATGGAGTACTGCTTCCACAGAAAAAGAAAACACTACTATTTGCTTGTCACCTGAGCCCCCAGTCTTAGTTGTTTTCTTAGTTTATGGGACCGTATATTAGCTGCCATTGAGTAGATTCCAACTCATGGTGACCCCATGTGCATCAGAGTAGAAGTGTGCACCATATGGTTTTCAATAGATGATTATTTGGAAAAAGATTGCCAAGCCTTTCTTCTGAGGCCCCTCTAGGTGGACTTGAACTGCTAACCTTTTGGTTAGCAGCTGAGTACATTAACCATTTGCACCAATGGGAACTTATATGTGACTAATATTTGTGGATATGAAGATGAATGAGAAATTCTTCCAATTCAGGGTCAACCCTCTAGTTCTTCTACTTTTATACCATGGTACTTGTTAGTCAGATTAGGAATATTCCTCCATCCTGCACTACTTATTCCCTTCCATTTTGACAACTTTTTTTTAAACAGCAATGAGCTTTGGGGATCTTTCCCTTTTAGCACATAGAGATTAGTCTCATTTCTTTCTTCTTCTTCTTTTTTTTTTAACAGATGCACAGTACCCCAATGGATGGCGGCATACAATGTGTTTAACCAGCCTCGGCTCATAGCCATCAAAGTTGATGCCAGTCTTTTGCTCTAGGAACATCTGATCTTATGGCTACTCGGGCTGAGGACTTGATGCTCTGGGCTTTCCAGGAAGCTATTGTAGCATAGAAAAAAGTTGGGAACTATGTCACTTGCTGCAATTGAGACACAATAGATCTTGCAGAAGTGACTACTGTTGTCCCTTCTGTTAGGCCTGGAAGATAGCTGAGACACCTCAAAAGGTCCATGTGTGTTGACAGCTACCCTTGAAATGCTGGCTGTTGCTACTGAGACCATTATGACCCTCGGATATAGCTATTGACACTGTGGCCCAGAACCTTCCTACATATGAGGTCAAGTCTGACTACCAGGGAAAAAGGTTTTGTCAGGTGGGGCTGCTGGCTCTAGTAGGAAGAGAGTGAACAATGGAATGTCCAAGAAGCCTGATTGGTGGAGTCCACTGGACAGAGCCAAGAGTTGTATTTTATGCCTATGATATTAGAATGTCTTAAGTAAGTGCACTTAGTGGGAACATCCTCTGCCTTCCAAGAGAAGCAGCTGGCTCCTTCCTAGGACTTCAAGTGGCTGAGCTGAAGAAAGCTACTGGAAATAGGGCATTATTTCCAGTAATTATTTTCTTCCCTTGGGATCTTAAATCAAAGAGATCTGTTTTATTACATAAATGTTATCAGAAGGAGGTATCTGGATTCTGATCTTTCTATTCCCCAGCTATTAGATTCATAAACAAAATCTAGATTATAGACTCTAAAATATGGGTTTATAAAATATGAGTGCAGGTTCTTTTCTCACAAAACCAAAATATGGATCCCTAGCAAATACTTTAATGAGAGTCTGTATTAGTTTGTTGAGGCTGCTGTAACAAATTGCCACACACTTGGAATACCTGGGTAGTGCAAGTGGATAGTGTGCTCACTGCTAACTGAAAATTCGGAAGTTCCAGTTCACCCAGAGACACCTCAGAAGAAAGACCTGGAGAACTACTTTTGAAAAATCAGCCATTGAAAGCCTTATGGAGTACAGTTCTATTCTGATACACATGGGTTACCATGAGTGGGAGATGACTCAATGGCAACTGGAATTGGTACCTTAAAACAACATACATTTATTTTCTCACAGTTCTAGATGTCAGAAGTTCAAAATTAATTCCACTGAGCCAAATGCAAGGTGTTATCAGTACCATACTCCCTCTAGAGGCTTTAAGGAAGAATATATTCCTTGGCTCTTCCAGCTTCTAGTGGCTGGCATTCCTTGTCTTGTGGCCACATCGCTCATTCTCTGCCTTGATGATCACAGGTCTTTTTACATTTGTGATTTGATTTAGTGTCCATCTGAGTAATCCAGGATAATCTCCCGATGTCAAGACCCTTAACTTAATCACATCTGCAAAGCCATGTTCCTTTACATTTACAGGGATTAGGCACTAATATCTTTGAGTTGCTATTATCCAGTCTACTACAAGGTCCAATTTTTGCACTGCTATTATTCTGCATCCTTTACTTTCAAATTAACAGTGTGTGTATGACTGCAAAATCTCTAAGGTTATCTCCCTATTTCATAAGAAGTTCTGTTGGCCTCACATTTCATGAGAGATATATCTTGAGACCTTATTGAATCTATAAATTTCTATGTGTAGAAATGGTCAATTCTCTTGATTTTTCCCCAAATCACATTTGAACATTTGGTGTACATATCATCAGCCCAGAAGTTAATTGGCTATCAATAAATTATTATTTATTACTAGATGAGAAAATTTAACTGGTTGGACATCACTGATTTTTTTATTAATTGCCTTTTTAAAATTTCTGTAGAGAATATATGGTTGATTCACTGATACCATATATCAAGTTAATTTTTTTAAAAATAATATTTTATTGTGTTCTGGTGAAAGTTTACACAGCAGTTTAGGTTCCCTTCAAAAATTTCTACACAAGTTATTCAGTGACATTGGTTTTATTCTTTACAATATATAATCATTCTCATTATTTCTGTTCCAGTTGTTCTGTTTCCATTAACCTAGTTTCCCTGTCCCCTTACATTCTCTCATCTTTATTTTAAAGTAATTGTTGACCATTCGGTCATCTTTAGATGATTTTTTAAAAGCGCACAGTACTTAGGTTTCTGTTACCAGTATTTTCATTATCTTTTGAGCCAGTTTGTTATTTAGTTATAAGGTGACCTCAGGGGATAGTGTCAGTTCAAGATTTGATGAGTATCTCAGGGCAATAGTCTCTGGGAGTCCTCCGGTCTCAACCAGTCCAGTATGTCTCTCTCTCTCTCTCTCTCTCTTTTTTTTTAGTAATTTGAACTTTTGTTCCACATTTTTCTCCCATTCTTTCAGGGTCCCTCTATTGTGGCCCTGTTAGAACAGTTGGTAGTGGTAGCCAGGGACCATCTAGTTCCTCTGGTCTCAGGATAGATGAGGCTGTGATTCAGGTAGTCTATTTGTCCTGTAGACTAGTTTTTTCTTTGAGTATCAGATTAATATCAAAAGCTTTTCTTGTGTCTATAGTCATCACATTTTCAGACCTCTCAGTGTTACTTTACTTCTACCACAGCACTGGCAGTTGACTTCCTTTTTGTGGTCACGTTTTTGTCTCTCTTGCTCTCTCTCTCACACACACACACAATTACAAAAGGGGTACTAGGTATATGCATCTTGAGAATTATAGAATCAAAAAAACTGTATGGCAATGCGGATGCCTGCTGATCAGGTTTGCTCTCACTCTTTCCCATTAAGTGATTCACATCTGCACAGCAGCCTTGAAACAAAACCAAACTTGTTGCCATTGAGTCAATTGTAACTCATAGTGACCCTATAAATTCATTGCCGTTGAGTCCATTTGGACTCATAGGAACCCTACAGGACAGAGTAGAACTGCCCTATAGAGTTTCCAAGAAGCATCTGGTGGATTTGAACTGCCAACCTTTTGATTAGCAGCCGTAGCACTTAACCACTACACCACCTATAGGAAACAGTAAAACTGCCCCATAGGGTTTCCAAAGCCGTAATCTTTATGGCAGCAGACTGCCCCATCTTTCTCCCATACAGCAGCTGGTGGGTTAGAATTGCTGATTTTGACTTTTTCAATGGGAAAAATTACTAATCACTTCCAGTTATGGACCTTTGAATTTGCTCAAAAGTAGTTAAAATTATGGATGTTAAATCCATTCACCCTGAGGATCTGCTAAATAAAAGTCTAGGAGTGGTGAGCAACAATACTGCCTTGCTTTCCATCTTTTATGGATTGAATTGTGTTCCCAAAAAATATGTGTTGTAAATCCTAACCTCTATGCCTGTGATAATAATCCCATTTGGGAATGGGGTTTGTTATGCTAATGAGGCAAGATTAGTGTAGGGTGTGTCTTGAGTCAATCTCTTAAAAATATAAAAGGAGCAGATTAAGCAATAGAGGTGAGAGGAGATAGATGCCAAGACACATGGAGATCTCCAATGAACCAGGAAACAGAAGTTGAAGAGAAAAGGACTTTCCCCTAGAGCCAACAGAGAGAAAGAAAGCCTTCTAGAGCCGGTGCCCTGAATTCAGACTTCTCGCCTCCTAAACTGTGAGAATATAAATTTTTGTTTGTTAAAGCCATCCACTTGTGGTAACAGTAGATAACTAAGACACAATCATTCAGAGACATTTAGCAAGGAGAGCTTTTCCAGGAGAGAGTAATTAAGATGGTGATGGTCTGGGGATCAAGAGAAATGGTGGAAAGATCAAGGATAAGATGATTCAAAGAGACTTGATAACTATCTTCAAATAATAAAGGTATTTACCTATGGAAGAAGGATTATAGCTGGTTAGCTTGACCCACAGGTTATAACTTAGATAAATGAATATGAATTATAGTGAATTCAGTTCACTTAGAATTATAATTAAACACTTTTGGAGTTGGCTGTCATAATAGGTACTGAATTCTGTAAACTTGGAAGTATTCAAGCAAAAGTTGATCAAGCCTATCATCAGATAATGTGCTAGTGCTGATGAAATGTTTGTATAGATACCCTTCCAGGTCTTTCTCATACCCTAGATTCCATTCTAAGTTCATACATGCTATAAAATATTTAGAGCTTAATTTAATAATTACCAGAGGGTTGAATGTTATTCTTTTGTAATGACATTAACATTTTACTTTTGCAAGAAATATTAGAATTTGTAATCCAGCCTCCTGGTGTTTTCTAACTTTATGATGTTATAGGTGAGGGGAGGAGATAATTCTGCTTATTTGTCATTCTGGAGAAGCAAAATCGAGCTATAATTGTCTTAATGTGTTTTTGTAAAGTAGAATTTTTTCATCATGTTTGTCATGGATTGAATTATGTCCCCCAAAAAATGTGTGTATCAATTTGGCTGGGCCATGATTCCTGGTATTGTGTGATTGTCCTCTATTTTGTGATTGTAATTTTATGTTAAAGAGGATTAGGGTGGGATTGTAAGACCACCCTTACCCAGGTCACATCCCTGATCAAACGTAAAGGAGTTACCCTAGGGTATGGCCTGCACCACCTTTTATCTCTCAAGAGATAAAAGGAAAGGGAAGAAAGCAGAGAGTAGGGGACCTCATACCATCAAGAAGGCAGTGCTGGGAGCAGAGCACGTCCTTTGGACCAGGGTCCCTGTGCAGAGAAGCTCCTAGTCCAGGGGAAGATTGATGAGAAGGCCGACAGAGAGAACGCCTTCCCCTGGAGCTGATGCCCTGAATTTGGACTTGTAGCCTACTGGACTGTGAGAGAATAAATTTCTCTTTGTTAAAGCCATACACTTGTGGTATTTCTGTTATAGCAGCACTAGATGACTAAGACAATGTTCATCATAAAATTAAATAGATTTTTAAAAAAATATGTAGAGTATGTTAGCAGCATCAACAAATGAATGGCATTCTAAACTTACATTTAGAAATAAACACACATTTCAAGTTTCAAAATATTTTAAAGTATGCTATATAATTCACTAGTAATCACCTTATAAAAGAGTTAACAATTTTTATGAAAGAGATGCTTTTGTATTAAGACAATAAGTCTCTTATTTTATTTGCCTTATACTGTGTATAGAGAGGAGCCCTGGTGGTGCAGCGGTTAAGAGCTCCACTACTAATCAAAAGATATGCAGTTCAAATCCATCAGCCTCTCCTTAGAAACCCTATGGGGCAGTTCTACTCTCTCCTGTACGGTTGCTGCCTTAGTCATCTAGTGCTGCTATGACAGAAATACCATAAGTGGATGGCTTTAACAAATGCAAGTTTATTCTCTCACAGTCTAGTAGGCTAGAAGTCCAAATTCAGGACGTCAGCCCCAGGGGAAGGCTTTCTCTCTCTGTTGGCTCAGGAAGAAGGTCATTGTCATCAATCTTCCCCTGGACTAGGAGCTTCTCTGCTCAGGCATCTCAGGTCCAAAGGACACACTTTTCTCCCGGCGTTGCTTTCTTGGTGGTATGAGGTCCTCCATGTCTCTCTGCTCACTTCTGTCTTTTACATCTCAAAAGAGATTGATTTAAGACAAAATCTAATCTTGTAGATTGAGTTCTGCCTCATTAACATACCTGCCATTGATCCCATCTAATCAACATTATAGAGATAGGATATACAGCACGTAGGGAGATCACTTCAGATAACAAAATGGTGGATAATCTCATGATACTGGGAATCATGGCCTAGCCAAATTGATACACATATTTTTGGGGGACACAATTCAATCCGTGACAGTTGCTATGAGTCAGAATCAACTCGATGGCAACAGTTTTGGTTTTTTTTTTAATGTATAGAGATTATTATATTAGTAAAAAATCATAAAGGGCTAGTCAATTTCTTTGGTCAACCAAAGAATAACAAAAAGTAGAACACCCAGAGGTACCTTGGAAATAAGGTTAGGTACTCTACTTCCAAAAAATCAACTTTTGAAAGCTCTATGGAGCACAATTCTTCTCTGACAAACATGGGTTCACCATAAGTTGGAATTCAGTTGAAGACAACCAGTTACGTCATATGATTGTGTTAAATGCTCACATAGGTGAGTATTAAATATTTCATAATATGTATCTAGCACTGAGATAAGCACTCTAAAAATGAAAGCTTTATTTTATAGATTTATTTTTGAAAATTTGAGAGAAGGTATCCAAACTTCAAGGAGATGGAGGCTGTGAGACAGTAGTCATCTGCGGAAAGAGAGAGCACACTAAACCAGAATTAGTGTCAGGTCTGGAGTTTAGCATGGAGTGTTTGTATTCAGTTGAGCAACTGTTACTCAAATTTCCCAAAATAAATATGTGTCAGGAAAAAAATGAAGGGCTGAACGTTAACTCACACAGCAGTTTCATTGACTCCCTAACAATGCAACTTCTTTCGGAGACCCCTCTAAAAGAATTGCCCTCTGGCTTCACAGAAGACCACCTCACTGGTATGGCACCATGAGGACTGACATCTCTGTGCCCTGTAGGCCAGTCAGTTATACCAAGCAGCAGCAGCAGCAGCAATGGCCCAGAGTGTGTCTTCAAAGAGCAGCCAGTAGAGATGAGGAGATTACTGATTGCACAGTACATGTCAGACACTGCCTAGAGACTCCCTAAGTAGAGGTCAAGGTCCTACTGTTATACAGGTAGGGGTTAATGAGCTAGCAAATTAGGATATTAATATTAATGGCGCATCCTTAGTACCCACAGGCTAATGAAGTCTGGGGTCATTTGGGTTATATTAACATCAAACAAACTGGGATTTTAGGCAAAAGGCATTTACCAGAATAAAGAGAGCAATTTTATTGATTAAAGAACATAAAATCTGTAGTTAATACTGGAGGTGACTAGCATAATATCAAAATAAATAAAGGTACTAAAAATATAAGGAGAAATTGACAAAAAACACAAGATTGGGATATATTAAAATATTTCTCAGTTTTTGACAGATCAAGTAAGAAAAAAAATTTAAATCATTTTGGATAGTCTGAATAATATAATTAATGAGATCATATAGGAGTATATTTATGAATATGTAAATATATATGTATGTAAACATGTAGTTATTTTAGGAAAATTAGGTACTAAAAACCAAGAAAAACACACAAAAAAAATTCCAACAAAAGAGAAATTTCTAAAGCAGAAAAGATAACATGCCACACTATGAGGAAATAAATTGCATGTAAAATTAAAAACAAGTGGATTAAAAGATTCTTAACCACTTAGAATGAAAGAGTATCAGAAACAGTAGTGAAAAGAGTACCTGTCAAAAAACATCAAAATTTTAAGAGAAACATATGTACTAGGAGGAAAGGAAAATACAGACTTCTGAAAGCTTTTTAGTATTTCTATAGTTATGAACAAAAATATTCAGTCAACTCTAACTATTGGAAAGAAAATGATTAAATAGATCAAAATATTGGAAGAGTAAGAAATTAGTAGTACTAAAAAAAGAAACTAACGATTTGGAACAAATAGAAGAGAGTAACTGAGGGATAAATCCTGGAGTATATTCTTTGAAAACGATTATAAAAATTATATGATTATGTAAATTATGTAAAATTATAAAATGTGTGATTTTATAAGAAATATAGAAAATACAGACATAGAAAAAAGTAGATAAGGAGATATTTTTAAACTATAGGGGATAAATATATAAAACTGTTCTAATGAGAAAATCATCATGAAATGGATGATTTCATATTAAAATGGATTCTTTTAATTCATCTAATAAATCAGCTAAGATAGAGAAAAACTTCAACAAACCATTACTATGTTGTAACTTGAAAAAAACAGAACTTGCCATTGAAATACCTTAAAAAGATGCTGAGTTTAAATTGCATTATGAATTATGATTGGAGTTAATTTTCTAATATTTTGAAGTATATTTATATAATTATATACCTACTTATTTTTCACCTATTAGAACTTTTAGAACAATGTTAAAATGACATGCACAGGCCAATTCCATTTATAAAAATATGTACAAAAAACTAAAGTAGAAAATTGAACCCATCACAATATTAAAATAATAATAAGTCATGACTAAGTAGGATTTGGTAAGTAGGGTTTACGATGAGCACAAGGGACTGTTACATTAAGAAATCAATTTATATAACTAATCTTCCTAATAGTTTAATGTAGTAAAACTATCTTGTTAGAATAGAATAATACTTTTTTAACATATTAAATAATATATGTCAAATCAATAATCTATTAATTTTATTCCCATTAAAGTCAGAGGACTACAATTTTTGATGTTCTCTCTTTTTAAAATATAAGTAAATTGTGAAAATATATAAATGAAAGACTATAAGAAGTCAGAAAATTCAAAGAAAATTCATATGGAGGAAGTTTTTCCAAACAAACAAACATAATCAGCTCCAGAAAAGAAAAAAAATAGATTTGATTATTTAAAAGTCAGCAAATGCTATGAACAGATGATTCACAAAAGAAATACAAATACTCAGTAAGCATATGTAAAGATATTCAGTCTAGTAATCAAAATGAGACAAATAAAATTAATAATTAGATGTTTGTGTTTATCAAATATAAAAAGTTTTAAAATGTAGGAAAGTCAAGGAGAAAAGAACATAGTTGTTTGTATGCACTGTTGATGGGAGTAAAAATTATCAAAATTTTTTGGAGGGAAAATTTCAATATGAACTAATGCCTTAAAATATGTGTTTGAATTTGAAAACTATCCTATAGTCCAGTAATTTTATTTCTAGGAATTTATTCTAAGGGAATGTTCGTGCATGTGAGCAAAATTAGTTACTTGATATAATCACATAATGAGATGAAATAAAAGCCCCCCGCCACCCCAATCCATAAGGGAGGACTGAGTTATGTCGGCCACTGGCAAAACTTGACTAGTCTTCCTGAATTATTTCTGCTTTAGTAGGTCCATCTTTAAAGCAAACATCCAAATAAACTATTACTCTATGGGACCTTCTAGCTACTGTCCCATTTGTGGTAAGATCCTACTTATAAAATTTCTTCATAATTTTGTACCTTGACTTTAATTCCTCACTTCCAACTAATCCACTCCAATTTTGTTCCATCACCAATGGTCTACTGAAACTCATGTAAACACCAATAATTTTTTCCATATCCAATGAATATTTCTTTTGCCCTCATTTTGCTTGCTTGCTTAGCAGCACCCAACATATTTACCATTGTTTCCCTTTGAAATAATCTTCTCTCTTGACTTCAGTGATACTAGACTCTACCAGTTTTGTCCGACGTGGTGGCCTTTCATCTCTCTCATCCTCTTGTGTATGGTTTACTTTCTCTCTCCAACCTCTAAATGTCAGAGTTCATCAAGTCAAATCATAAGAATCATCCTTGATTCCTCCGTTTACTGGATTCTGTTTGTGTACCACCCAAGATCCATGCACTTGCATTGCTTTATCTTAAAAATTTTCCGGATTAAATACACTATTATAAAATGATAAAAAAATTTTACTCAAGAAAGAGTATATTGAGATTACTGGTTGGATATATAGGAACCAAAACTAGTGATCTAACACTAAATGTATTAGTTTCCTATGATTCCTATCACATATTACCACAAATTTAGTGGCATAAAACAACATAAATTTATTGTTTGGTCGTTTTAGAGGCCAGAAGTCTGGAATCAGATTCAGGAGGCTAAAGTAAGGAACTAGTGGGAACATTCTCCCTCAGGAGGCTCTAGGGGAGAATCCATTTCCTTGCCTTTTCCACCTTCTAGAGCTGCCTCCTTTGTATTTCTTGGCTCAGGGCCCCTTTCTCCACCTGCAAAGCCAGCAGTGTTCCATCTTCCAATTCTTCCCTGCTTCCGTCATTTTGCCTTTGCTATAGGCAAATCTCCCTCTGCGTCTCTCTCATAAGGACACTTGTGATTACATTTAGGGCCTACCTGGATAATCCGGGATAATCTTTCCATCTCAAGATCCTTAACTTAATCACATCTGCAAAGTCTCTTTTGCCATATAAAGTAACATCCACAGGCTCCAGGAATTAGGACATGGACATATTTGGGGTCATTGTCCAGTCCACCATAGCCTTCTAATCCCAGCTCTTTTTAATTACACCACGCTACTTCCACTGAGTACTTGCTTGAAATGACCTTCTATTCCACTGCCAAATGTGAATGACACTGAGCTTTACTGTTGATCTTTGCCCCATTCAGCTGACAGGGCTTACTAGGATAAGGAATTCATGGACCCTTGGTCTATTGTTCTTGGTTGGTGTTCCTGTGGAAGAGAGTAGCATTGCAAAAATAATGTTAGCTGACATTTATGGGGTATTACTGTGTACTGACACTGTTCTAAGAACTTTTTACGTGTTATTTAATACTTACAACAATCATATGAGGTAGGTATTTCTATTATCCTTGTTTTAAAGATGAGAAACTAAGACACAGAGAGGTCAGCGATTTCCCAAGATTACCCAGAGCCCACAGTATGCCACTACGTTGCAGCTCCCTACAGCACTGGTCCACCATCTGTCAGTTTGTCATATTGTGGTGGCTTGCATGTTGTTGTGATACTGGAAGCTTTGCCACTGGTATTTCAAATACCATCAGTCACCCATGGTGGACACGTTTCAGCAGAGTTTTCAGACTAAAACAGACTAGGAAGAAAGGCCTGGTGATCTACTTTAGAAAACTAACTAATGAAAACCTTGTGGACCATGACAGAACATTGTCTGCTTGCTTGCTTTAGGCATGTCATCAGGAGGGATCAATTGCTAGAGGAGGACATAATATTTGATGAATTAGAGGGACAGCAAGGTTGAGGGAGACCCTCACTGAGATACACTGGCACAATAGCCACAGCAATGGACCCGAACATGACATCATTCAAGAGGATGATGCAGGACTGGGCAACGTTTTGTTTGGTTGCACACAAGGTTCCCACGAGTCAGAGCTGACTTGATGGTAGCTCTCTATCTATGTACAATTCTGGCAAAATGCTGTTGCTATTCGTATACACAGATTTTATCAAAAGATGACATTTTTTCTTAATGCAATTCTCTCAACATTCCTAGAACAATGCTCACAATATTCTAAATTTAACTGAGAATCCCCAAGAAAACTCTTTAGATGTGTACACGTCTGCATAGGATTCAAACACATTCTTTAAGAGTGGTGGAAGAGGACAAGGAAGTAGCAACCTACGAAAGCTGAGTAGGAAAAACAAACTTGAGCAGGAGAGGGAGAAATGAGGGAACAGAGGTGTGAGAGAAACAAGAGAAGGCCTCCCGCTGTAGGGCTGACTATAGGTTCCAAAAAACCTAGAGTGAGTGTTGAAAGTAATGTCACTATTCCCAGGCCTTGAGGAGGGGAGGTCAGGAAGTGTAAGTTTAGTGCTTGCACATCTCTACTCTCCATAAAGGTTTTCAACGTTCATAGGCTACAGAGAAGAAAAGTGGGACTTTTCAGAGTTCTTGGGTATAAGGGGATTTAGACTGGCCTGTGATATTAAATTTTAAAGTGCCATAAAATAGATGAGAACCAAGATCTACAAACTTACCACACAGGAACTGACTTCACTGGAACAGCAAGACTTAGCAACAGCATTTCCCGAGGTGTATTTTTCAGAACATTAGTCCTATAAAATGACCTTTAAAGGAAAGAAACAATAGCCTGCCAATTCCACAGGGAGATTCACAGGACACCTTAGTATACTAAAGGCTCTGAGAAGTCATGCAGGACTGACTGCATTTGATTTAGTGTTTTCTGAATCTATTTGACCATGTTTCTGCTTTATGTCTGGGAAACCTTGACAACTTATCCTTACAAAAAGAAGGGATTTTGTATTATAATGTTCTAAAGTAAGCCAATTTTTCCCTAGCTATCACAATGTACTGGGTTCTGGAATCAGCTAAGGCAGGATTCTCTGATCTCAGTTCTGTTGTTTACAAGCTCTGTGACTCAGCAAGTTATTCGATCTTTGCGAGTTTTCCTTTACCAATCTGTAAAATTGGGATGGCAATACCATTTGCGGGCTCTGCAAAGCCCCATGCTTAAGCTAAAGTGATAAGAGTGCCCTGAATCAGGATACACTATTTTGCTGGTGATATTTTTGTCATATTTGACAAGTTATTTTTAGAATATATAAAATGATTTGCCTGTCACAGTTGAGCCCTGGTCTTTGAGTGTGTGTGTGTGCGTGTGTGTGTGTGTGTAAGGGCTGAGACAGGTGTTTGTGTATGCCAGGTTTTTATGACAACTCCCCTTTCATGCCATTACTTCCCCAAACCAGTATTTTTATAGTGGGCATATCACTGACTACAGACAGGGTGAGCATCCAATCTGCCTTCTGTAAAGAATGCCAGGAAGGGGCAGGGGATTAGGGGAAGGTCCTGGAGCACTTTGCTTATTTCCTCTTTGTGATTTCAATTTTGATCTGCACATAAATGTCAGATATAATTTTTAGGTCGAACTGCCTCCGCTTGGTAGACTTTTTCTTTTCCTGCTATTTCCATGGAACTATTTCTTGGGAGAACTTTTGGGCATGTAAAGCCATATGAGCCTTATTCTATACTTTCTTCAGTTGAAAAATAGTACAAGATGGTAGAGGAGGCATAGGAACGAACACAAACACTGGGAGAACACTAAAGCGAGGTCACATAACTTTTAATGCAGCTTTTCATCTCTTATTCCATTACTGTAATGGAAATTCCTTTGGAGATGTTAGTTTAGTTTATTTAGATTATGTCATTTAAGAGTTTGAAGATAGTTCTAGTTTCACTTAAACTTAGAGCAATGTTTATAAAACTTCATTGGGCCTTAAAGAAACAGCTGATGCATTTCCAGGACAGCCAGTTTAGAATTACAGGCAGACCAAACTCCTCACACTACTTAAATAGTCGATTATCCGGTGGCAGTGAACTTACTATATTTTTACACAAATAATGTGTGCCTTCTGCATCTGTTTGTCAACCATGCCCTCCCCCTCCCCGAATTATTTTTATTTCATTGCTATGCCAATTTTTTTTTTTTACATGTTGCCTTAAAAAAAAAGAAAAAAAAATTAGCATAGCACGCTTACAAAAATACCTTGCAGGGGGAGGGCATGGGTTAGCAAACAAACATAGAATGTGCATGTTATTTACGTAAAAATCGGTACGAGTGAGAAGAGGTCAGTCAGGTTAGTACTTTTTGTTTTTAAACTCTAATGATCAAAAATAGTTTTTTAGATCACAGAGTACATCTAAAGCAACTAATTTATTTAACCCCCTTAAATTCTTTCTGGAACAATAAACGAACAAAGGGCCTTAGCCATAGCCTTGTAGGGAATAAATTCCTTTTTGAGAGTTAGTCCTTTTTTTGTCAGGAACAAGAATTTTTAAGGTCCCGAGGATACCATTTAGCGAATTATTGCAGCAGTTTACTTAGTGATACCCCAGGGCCCAGAAAGATTTAATGAGCCTTCAAAAGTGCCAAAGTTACTTTTACAGAGTAACTTATAACTGGGGGAATTTAGCTAACCACACTGCAAAGTTTCTTTGGATGGCTTTGTAGATCAAGGCCAGATAAAACAGGATGGATTTTTAAATAGGGATAAGACTTCTCCTTGAGATGAGCTTTATTCTATGCTATCAGGTAGCTTTGCTAATAACATTACGGTTCCTATGTAAGATAATACATGTAGCAAAATGCCTTTGAACAGCTTCTTGCTTGCCCATATTTACACTATTGTCTCAAAATCAATAAGAATATACATACCTTCTTTCTGGCTTTGAGAGATGCTTTTGGATCTAATTATATTAGTTTTTGTTAAGAATGTTTAAGTCAGACTAAAGTAGTGTGGATCATGTTATTCCTATCCAATGTGGTTTGGTTTTGACACCTACATTTACCACCATATGTGAATCTAAATTACGAATAATGTGTCTTTATGACTACGTGTATATTGGGAAACAGAAAGTACTTTTTCTTCTCTTAAATTTCCACATTTCAAAATAGAATTTGAGTAACTTGGAGTAATTCTCAGCGCTGTAGGCAAAAATGGCAAGTGTCTTTAAACTGAGGGTCAGTACTGAAACCTTATGCCTATCTAGGATCACACTGAAATAACTAGCATTATGTATAAATGCAGAAAGAATGTATATATCTATATCTGGTGGTACAATGGTTAAATGCTGTGCTATTGACTGAAAATTCAGTAGTTCAAACCCACCAACAGCTCCATGTGAGAAAAGACCCGGTGAGCTGCTCCTGTAGATTACAGCCTAGGAAGCCCTATGGGGCAGTTTTATTCTGTCATACATGGTTGCTTTGAGTTGGAATCGACTTGATGGCACACAACAAACTATATACATATATATACACACATATATGTATACGTATATATATATATCTTCAGAATATGAATATTTCAGGGTCTTCCTGATCCAACTTATAAGAGTGGATGCTTTTGGCCACGTTAGAAAAGAGTTATTTCAAGCATCTAGAAAGACTATCTGATTTGGTATAATCTACAATCTTGAATTGTTTCTTCATGATTATTACCTCATTTTAGGGACTTTGTTTGCATACTTTTCAGAAAGCTGCTAGTTATTAAAAGGCTTCATTTTCAGATAATGTAGTTTTGGAATCACATATTGGTGTTGTTCGTCGTCATGGAGTTGGCCCTCGATTCACCGCAACATCGTGTGTTAAACAGAGTAGAATTGCTCTGTAGAGTTTTCATGGCTGTGATCTTTACTGAATCAGATTGCTAGGCCTTCCTTACACAGAGCCACTGGGTGCATTCAAACCGCCAACCTTTCAGTTAGCTGATGGCAAACTGCTTATGCCACCCAGGCTCCTAGTTTTGAATCACATATTCCAACCAAACCCACAGCTGTGGAGTCAATTCTGACTCATAGCGACCCTATAAGAAGGAGTAGAACTGCCCCATGGGGTGTCCAAGGTTGTAATCTTTATGGAAGCTGACTGCCACATCTTTCTCCTGCGGAGCAGCTGGTGGGTTCAAACTGCCGACCTTTTGGTTAGCAGCCAAGTGCTGTAACCATTGCACCACCAGGACTCCGTAAATCACATAACAGAGGTAACTAAATTGTTCGGCGATTACTTTGTATTGCTATTGGTAAATCTTCCCAGAAATTTCAACCTCATTCAGCAAACAAAAACCCTAGTGGTAAGGAAATGATAGTGATTTTTTTAATTCCATTGACTTTCTTTTGACTCATACGCATCTTGTTTTTCTTTGGAGGCATGCAAACTCACAGAAGTTAAAGTCTGAATGTGGTCATGAGGGGAGCCAGGCCCTCAGTGAACCTCCTTGAGCTTTGTGCTGATGTAGTCCAGGCTCTTGGCTTATCTTGACCAGACTGAGCCCATGGTATACAAATTTTGTATGATCCCAATCAAAATCTGTGACAGTAGACTTGGACCAACAAACTTACTTTTCAGTTTGTAAGACAGTTCTTAATACAACTCCAGATGCCAGCAAACACCTTACGGCCACTGCAGTTTCCTCGAAAAGTGAATTTTAACATTTTGTCCAAGGGTTGCAACTCTTAATTTTTAAATCCCCTTTGTTCTTCTTTTGAAATTTCTTTAACCTAGTGGTTCCCAAATTTCACTGCACATCAGAATTTCTTGGGGGAAATTACAAAAATTACAAATTCCAATGCGCAAGTTGCACCCCAAGCCAATGAGATTAGAATATCTGGGGGTGAAAGCTGGACATTGGTATTTTTTAATGATTTCCTAGTGATTCCCAAAATTCTCCTGCTGTTATCCAAACTAGGACCTCTACCATCCCATTGGAAATCCTTGTGGTATTGCAACACCTAAGATACTAAGGTCTGCTGAAGATCCTTGACACTTTGCTATGTTTATTCACATATAGAAACAGTACAATTGCTTTTTGACATTCAGTATATTTATCCCTGCCTTTTTGCCCCAGACCATCACTTCTTTGGGTTTTAATTCTTCCTTTATACAGCCTAGACCCTTACTCCTCAAAGCAAGGATCTCAATGAATAAACATCACCTGGGAGCTTGTTAAAAATGTAGACTTGAAGTCCCTGCTCCAGAATTACTGAATCAGAATCTTCATGTTAACGAGATCTCCAAGTGATCCATGTACAGATTTAAGTATCAGAAGCACATAGTGTATCACTTCAGTTACTCTTGATATCATCTTCAAGATCTTTTCACCTTTGTTTTTCTATTGCACTCAACTTACAATTCTGTACCTTTCAATTAGTCCAGGCATCTATGTTTTTGTTTTTATATCTGCACTGCTGAAAATTTTATAAAAAATCACTCACTTAGAGGACTGTTGCCGCAAAAAAGTCATGATTTCCAACCACACGTGGATCCTCACTGCCTCCTTTAAGTGTCCCTTGTATCCTTTCTCATTACCAGCAAAAGCAATTCCAACTTGCAAATCTCTCTTGATAAGCTTCCCTAGCCCATCTCACTCTTTTCTGGAAGAAGACCTTGTATTCTTTTTCACTGAGAAATTAGGAACTCTCAGGAATGGAGTCTCTTAATTTAATTGCCTCCTCATATATAATTGAATCATCTACTTGTTCTTCCAGTGACAGAGAGGGAGTATTCTTGTTCTTTGCAAGATTTTATTTCTCTACCTGTGGCCTGACTCTCAACTCCTCCTGCCTCTTCTTCAACTACTTCTTCTCCAAAGGCTTCCCCTTAACACCATTCAATTGCAATCTTAATTGTTGATTTCATCTGCAAGTCTCAGTTTTCTAAACGGACTCAAGATAACAAACGAATGTGTTTTTATTCTGGAATTCAGCTACACTCAAGTCCAAGTACCTTAGCTGACACCTGTGAGGCATAGAATCACCTTGCAGAAAGCAATTTGGTCTTTTGATCTTGGTTCTCTCTGAGTCATACCAACACCTGAGGCTAACAACTGGGGGCTGACAGACCAAGAGGACCATCTGAGGGCCCAATGCTAAGACTCATGAGGCAAGATATAATCTATCATGGCCCTAAGCCCTAAGGCTCAGATGAAGCTTGCTGGTTGTCAAGAGCAAACATCTGTTCTCAAGAGGGTCGAGTGTCTCCTTGGGACATGGAAACTTCAGTGTTACCCCTCCCAGACCTCACCTTATACGTCCATTCACTTGTATCTTTGTTACATTAAAGCTGTTATCACAGGTATGGTGTCTCCTGTGAGCTCAGTGAGCTGTTCCAATGATTATCAGACTCAAAGGAGCAGGGGTAGCTAGCCAGTCTGAAAAGGAGGGAGTCATGTGGACTCCTGAACTTGTGCCTAGTACCCACTGACCTGGCCCAAGGTGGCTGGGAATGAGAGAGAAGGAATGCGTGGGCAGCTGGGATCTGAACAGAACAGGGAAGGGAATCTGAAATTTCTATAGGACACACTGGAATGTTGAGTGGGATTTGATATCTGACACACAATTTGGCATCAGAAGCGGGTGATCTTAGTCTCCCTGGACTAGTTTGAATAATTGATGCAGCAAACAGGGTTTGCTAGAGTGACCCTCATGTCACAACACCTGCCACTCTTTCTAAGAAATTATTCCTGACTACACTTTCCCATCATAAGTCAATTTAGGGCTTTCTCTTCTGATCTCCCACAGTCTTAGTGCATGGCTTTCCTAAAGCACTTATCAAGATGCACTTTAACTATTGCTGTGCCTGTCTACAAAATCCAGGCTGTGAACAAACTAAAGACAAGTACTCCAAGAACATAACTACATTTCTGGTAGATGGTAGATGCTTCATAATGTTTGTTGAGTGACTGAATCAATGAAGTCTAAATTCTGAAGTGCTCTAAGCATTCTGGCCACAGGGTCGGCCTTTTCCTATCTTAATCTGCCTTGCACCATGGCTGCCTCTTGTATCCTACAGCATGCTATGTTCCTGTGTAAGTGGGGGTGCATTTTCTGTGCCAGAGAACGATTAGATAAGCTTTAAATTCCTAAGATCCTAACTTTCCTTGATGTACGTTAATTTCAAGCCCCTTTAAATTAAATGAGAGGGAAAAGTCTAATTTATTTTTAATTTTAATGAGCATGTCAAATATTTTTAGGATTTATTGCTACCAAGGAAAATTGATTCTCTAATCTGAATTTCAGGCAATGTCGTCAACATTTTCAAGACCAGTGTTACTCCAACCTTAATAGGCAACAAGATTACCTGAGGATCTTGTTAAAATAAAGATTCTGATTTAAATTCTATATCTGTAGCTCTATCTTTTTATAAAGTAACAGATAGAAGCACAGATTGTTATCTAAGATTCTCAGTGTTTCTCACCAGAACTGTTATCATGTTACAGTAAGTTAGATTTCTTGGAGAAGTGCATTAATTCTTCCATGACACCAAGGAATTTATATGTAGCTGAGATTAGAAAGCTATCAGACCTCAGCGGAAGAAAAGCTCAGGATTTCAGCAATGCACACCAAAAGTCTAGGAGCATTTTTCAGGACAATGTGATTTCTCATTTTTAGCACTGTCTTCTAGCAAGACTTCAGATTGTCTCATTCTGCTTCTTAGAAAAGAACCTAATAAAATGACAAACACGCTCAGTGAGCCAAAGAAAACATTCAAAGTTAAATTTTATGTCTTTGATTTTTTTCTTTGTTTTAGTTACTAAATGACTTCTCTGTCTTTAAACATGAGATTGGCATTAAATTAATATAGAATGATCAAATCCCCTTGGTTTACAATTCAAAGAATGCTAAGGAATGAATACTTTGTATTATAGCTAACATTTCACATGGCATGAATCAATGCAATTTCCTTTGCATTTTCTAGCTAGAAAAATAGTACAGAACCAATAACAACCAAAGATGAAGTGTCAAGGAAAACAGGAGCTATGAAATAAAGTATGTAAGGTTTTATGGCACTGCCTGGAAATCAAGGTTGTTTGTATAACTCAAAAGAAGTAATTTGATCTGGTGTTCCCAAAATTCCTTAAAATATTCATCTAGAAAACAGAAGATACACTCTGGCATCTTGAAACACTTTCCGTCTTATAAGGCTACATATCTTCCAAAATATGATCCAGGATAAAGCTATATGAGAGCAAAAGGAATAACAGTTGGTGGAAATGTAACAAGATAAAATGTACAAGACAGAAATATCCATTGTAAAACCCCAGATGTACGGAGTGATTTGTAACTTCAACAGCAATTGTTAAATCTTTCATGTTAATTTTTCATATCTTTGTAGAATTACAAATTACAGAATGTTGCAAAAATGTTTTTAATATTACTAAAATTCATGCTTCTGTTTTTAAGCACATGCTAAGTGAGAAAATATTGAAACAAGAAAGGAAGATTTCCATGCAATCACCTCTAATTTTTTCTTTGAATCAGTTGAAACTATTTTTAAGACAATTTTATAAAACTTGGAAATTCAGATATCAATGTAAAAGACATAGAGAACCTGGGCTTTAGCGTCAAGGTTTTGCTAATTTTAAAAGTTATATTTTGGGTGCTATCAGAGATGTCTGTAATACACAACACATGCCATTTTCAATGAAATCTCACTTTACAAATTCTGAGCCTCTCCATAAAAATCTGATGTATTGAAAATAAACGTTAAAAAAGTCTACTTGGAGAAGGTTAAACATTTCTTCAGCTTTTTTTCTGCATGGAAGACATGCAAGAAAAGAAAAGGAAAATAAGCTATAATCAGAGCAAGTAAAGTAAGTGGTCACATCAGTTCTACTTGCAGTAAGGGCATAAAAATCATAAAAATAATACAAATAAGCCTTGTATTATAGTGGGGCTGGACATCTTTATTTTGCAGTTCCAAAAGGGCAAGATTTTGCTTTGGAGCTGAACCTCGTGAATTATGGCACTGCTTGAAAATCTTGGAAGAAACTCTGTGATGGAAAATTACTATAAAATGAACTAATGCAACTCTGGACATTCCACTCCTTTATTTAGAATGCTTTAATTGATAATTCTCTTCAGCAAAGACGTTTTATGAACGCATGATAACTTTCAAAGAAATAACTGTAGACTTGCCAACGTGTAGAATTGGACCTGGATGTTTCTGGGTGGGTATAGGATATACTGTAGAGGGCCAGTGAAAGAAAGATCCTCAACGTGATGAATTGACACAGTGGCTGCAACGATGGGCATACGCATAGCAACGATTGTGAAGATGGCACAGAACTGGGCAGTGTTTCGTTCTGTTGCTATGAGTTGGAATCAACTCAAGGGCACCTAACAACAGCATAGGATGTACTAAATATCCCTTTTGTTACTGTTGGCATAAATGGTATGCCAGCTACTTTTTATGCCTCTGGCCCTCAGAGGTAAGGCATTATTCTGGTTCTAATGCATTTAACTTCAAGGTGGGTCCCTTTTGAAATGCCTGAAGCTCAGCAGACCTGAGTTGGAGCCTCATTGTTGTGTAGGTTGAACATTCTATTGGGTGATGCTTCCTGAATGTGTTAGTTTTGTAAATGTTTGCCTTTTTTCCCTTCATTTCTGTGAGGTAAGGTTTGGAAGCATAATTATGACTTTCCTGTGTGATAGTTGGGGAACCCTAATAGCTTTGTTTTGGTTTTTCTGTGTACCAGAGGTTCCCCATGTAACCTAATGGGAAGATGCCCACAATAAATTACTTATCTAGCTCCCATTGGTATATTGTCATACCATACATCAGTAGCACCAGAGTGCCACTTGCCTCATTGGTAGCTTATATTACCAGATCATATTTCTCAAAATCCATATTATAACCAAAAATTTAAACACACTCAACTAGTGAGCATGCATTTCAATACTGAAAAGACACACCCTCAGGGAAAAAAAGAAATTAAATAGGAAAAAATGTAGTAGCAAAAAGGGTATAGGCACTCCACAAGGTAAAGAATGGCCCAGCTCCAGTTGGATGGCAGAAAGCAAGCCCTGATATTGATACAAATTTAAAATGATGATGATGGACATTCAAATATGTTCTGAAGCAAGGATATCCCTGTGAAATAGTAACAATATTGGTTCATCAGAAGATACTTAAGTGTTTGGGGTAAGAAAGAGAAAAGAGGCATCTGATTTACAAGTTTCCTCTATAGTGAAGCACAGTGGATGCAATAGGATGAACCATCCTATGGAATAATACTGAGGCTGACACTTAATGGACTAATTATCCTGATGCCCGTTCTTAGCATTTTTGCTTCTGATTACCAGCAAAATGCTGCATGTCCTCATATTTTTCAGGACAATGTCTCTCAACATTTTTCTTTCAATTCCT
>NW_004443954.1:19233987-19264607 GCF_000243295.1 Trichechus manatus latirostris | reverse complement strand
GAGGTATTAAAACCAGATACATGCAGCTCTGTTAAGATTTTTTTTTTAAACAACTAACCCAAATGGCTGTAAGATTAGAGTTATTGCTCTTTAGATACTAAATAATGAACATCCCAGCAGGGCAGTTTTGTGAGTTACATATGATGGCATAGCCATACATCAAAGCAATTCAAGTTAAGAAACACATATTACTTCCTGGGACAGAACACTCTCTTAAGATTATAGATAAAGAACATTCTCTTAGGGAAGGAATAAAGGCTAACTTGACTTTGAGCAATGATGAACATTTTCTTTTTTGGATTTAAATACACCCTAGATCTTAGGCCATACTACACCACATTTTCTCTTTTCTGGCCTTTGATCTTTCCTTTATTATTATTTTAATTACTCTGAGTACCTGTATGTATGTTAAGTTCTTCAACTCCTTTGTGGAAGAAGTTTGCAGTAAAAAAAATCAAACCAAACCCTTTGCCATCGAGTTGATTCCTACTTATAGCGACCCTATAGAACAGAATAGAACTGCCCCATAAGGTTTCCAAGGAGTGGATGGTGGATTCAAACTGCCAACATTTTGCTTAGCAGCCAACTGCTTAACCACTGTGTCACCAGGGTTTGTTATTAATAGATAAAATAGTTAGAGATCTGCTATGATATCAGCCACGTTGTGACAAATACGGCATATGCCTCTATCAAAAAGGTATGCAATGAGGAACTATAGAAAGGGAAAGAAAAACAAGAACATTCAAATACTTAGAATTGTATTTCTTAGGCTATAGATATTATTACAGATAATATTTTTCTCTAAGCAGATCGTATACTTATCTAAAAAAGAGATCACTTCTGATAAGAACTTTGCTAGTAGCAAATATTTGCTAGAGAGAGGACCCTGTTCTAATGAGGGCTTTGTTTTATGAGTGGACAGTGTTCAGGAGAGGAATATGAGGCCACGGACCACAAAATATGCAAACTGATTTTTTCCAGGAGTAAAATTGAGGTTATATTTAATAAGCAAAATAATTATGTACTTTTAAAATCTTGTTTTAACTATTTAACTTAATATTTAAATTCCTTAAAAACATCATAATTCTGTAAATGGTTTTCTAAAAGAATTCGTATAAAATGAACAATATATTACAGGATATTTGGTCTGCAGCCCTCTTTTTCACATTTTGTAGCTACTCCCAAAAGAAAAAAAGATGAGTTGCTGTTGAGTTGAGTCTGAGTTATGGCGACCCCATGTGTATCAGAGTAGAACTGTGCTTCATAGTGTTTTCCATGGCAATTTTTCTGTAGTAGATTGCTAGGCACCTCTGGCTAGACTCCACCTCCAACCTTTTGGTTAGCAGTTGAGCATGTTAACCATTTGCATCCCCTAGGGACTCCATATGGAAGGTTGATGAAAATCCACTCTCCTTTCTCTCTTCTTGCCCCACCCCAGCAACCTGACCAAATGGCAAATGTCCTGGCATCCTGTGTGACCCGTATGGTATGGGGAAAGGAACAGGGATGCTGCCTCGCCAACAGGACAGTATTATCGGGTTCAACTCATATTTGCTATGTCACAGGGACAAATTATCTTAGTTACGTGTGAGAAAAGCCTTCTGATTACCTGTTCATATGAGGAAATTGAAGTTGAGAGAGGTTTAAACCAGTTGCTGTTGAGTTGATTCGGACTCATAGCGACTGTAGAGGACAGAGTAGAACTGCCCCATAGGGTTTCCAAGGAGCAGCTGGTGGATTTGAACTGCTGACTTTTTGGTTAGCAGCCGAGCTCTTTACCATTACACCACCAGGGCTCCAATAAAAGCATGAAACTGTTAAGGAGCAGACTGTCAAAAATTGGGACTAAGAAACTCTTTGGGAATTCTAAATCCTTTTGCTTTGGTTTCCAACACTAAGATCATAGGCATTATTGTGTGTAAGGCCGGGGCCCTCAATTTCATTAGTGTAATTTTTCTAAACATGAATCTGATAAGATACAAAGTACTCTGCTAAGTTGGGAAGCATTGGCAGGAGACAAATGGATGGATAAAGAAGGTGGGCTTGTCATTGAAAATTCTTCCTCTACCCTTTATACTTTTTTGTAAAACTGCCTGTGAACTCACAAATCACATGTATCTTTGAAACTATTTCAGTGTTTCCCATTTGCTGCATATAAGCAGGGCCCAAAGCTTTAATGTCTGACTCAATTTTCTGCAGTCTATTCATGAATACACTACATGACTGCAATAAATTATGAAGCCTCCAGCTTCAGGTGAATGCTTGCATCTGAGGGTACCTTTTCTTACTGGGTAAAACCCACGGTAGGTCTACATTGAAGTACGTTCTCTGTAATGTGTTTCCATTTAAAAGTAAAAGAACAGCTCGCGTAAGATGTAAGACTGTATATAATGATTTGTACAGATATCTTGTAGTGGTGAATTATACTCATTATATAGTGTGTAAGTCCTTTATGTAGTTAGGCTCTCTTGTGTGATATTATTTGAATTCTTGCCAGACGGTTCACACTCATAGTGTTTAGTTCTGAGGCCATCCCATTGACATCCCGCTCCTTGGTTGTACTTTAAAATTGTTGTCTTAAAAAGTTAATTTAGAGTACTTCTGGCCATAAACTTTAAATATTTCCCTAAGAACTATTTAAAAAGCAAATGTGGTTTTAATTTTCTATAACTATTTATCTTTTAGTTGTACAAAGTATTTCCTGTGGGTAGTTTATAGTCAGATCCAGGTAAAGGGGGTTCCAGCATTACATCGAAAAATAAACTTAACTCTTACAAAGTCGTGTTTTGAAGCTATTCATTTGACCTTCAATGACAAAGCTTATGCCTCGCAAATTGATTAATATAGATACAATATCAAATCATTTTTCATACAATTTTTTAATGTTTGTTAAGTGCTGGAGCAGTATGTAAACAGAGTATTTGGCATTTTTATTAGGCTGCGGAACTCAGTCATTTCCTTTGCAACAACATCTCATAAACTATTTTGACAGTCTAATAAACTATAAAAAGCTGTGGTAAAAACTGGCTCTGAATGTTATAACCGTACAAAATGGAAAGAGCAAGAGAAAACATCTATCACTGGGATTATTATCACTGTTGCTATGGCAACCTGGTTGCAATGGCAATATCTCCACGGTTCTGCTGTTTGTTATCATCTTTCTTGATTTTACATCATTGAAATTGTAGTAATTACACTGTGCCTGATGAAAAATGCATGCTGTCATGGCAACTAAGTCAAATATTCTTAATCATTTCACCTCTTCAATCTAAAATGTAATTGTTTGTCAGTAAAATAGGTTATACAGAAGGCTTCTATGGACTTATGATTGCCTTAAGTGTTTTGCGAAAAATAGTGCTTTTAAGCTCAAGACCCTAACTAAACTAATAGCCTGAGATGGTAAACAATGACTCATTATTATAAGTAAGCAGCATTAATGGTAGAGTGACTTCTCCTGTATAGTAAAATTATAAACTACAGTGACTGTAATATAGTACTTAAAATCAAAGACACAAGCGAGTATTTTCAATCGCCCTAATAGCGTCAGTAAATTATTTGAATCAAATGTAGTTTCGTTTTGGTCAATGTCTTCTGATGAACATACTTGACAACGTTTCCTTCTCATGTGTAGTTTAAGCACAAAAAAAGTCTTTTTTGCAAATATGAAAAGGAAATATAAGAAGATGTAAAAAGATTGTCCTTCTAATTAGAGCAGTTGATTACAAGTCCATCAGCTATTCCTCAAGCTATTATATTTTGTACAGTACTTTCAAAAGTACGTGATTTTTTGCCATATCTATTTATGTATCTGAGTAATATATGTGTGTCCTTTCTGAACAGAATGGAAGAATTAATATAGAAAGTTGTGCTATAAAATGCCAAATTTATCCTCCTGAGTGGTAATCAATACATAAACTATAAAATTTCAGCAATAACATGGAAACTACAGTACACATTTTTATAATTACCTAAGGGTCTATTTCCTCAGAAAGATGGAAATTTTGCCTGAGTAGGAAAAGAAAATTGAGTCAAAGAAACCTTTTGTTTTGATAACGGAATTTTTATACCTCAATTCATATTTCTCTTTTGTTTAATTTTTGATGTAATGATACTATAGATGAGCCCAACCAAATAAATTATTTTATGCTTTTTTCAGAATTTATGAATGGTATAATCATTGTTCCTTTCTAGTTAGATCTTTAGCTGTATATACTTTACATTTGGAAACACTGGCTAAGCTAAGTGTTATCTCCTCTAGGTTTTAGAATCATGAGAAAATTTTACTGCACATAGAACATTATAGACTTCTATTTCAAACATAAAACCAAAAAACCAAACCCATTGCCACTGCGTCGATTCCGACTCATAGTGACCCTATAGGACAGAGAAGAACTGCCGCATAGGGTTTCCAAGGCTGTAAATCTTCATGAAAGCAGACTGCTGTACCTGGCTGGTGGGTTCGAACAGCCAGACTTTGGTTAGCAGCCTAGAGCTTTAACCATTGTGCCATCAAAGCTCCTTATTTCAAACATAAAACACAACCCATTGCAATCCAATCGATTCTGAATCATAGCGACCCGGTAGGACAGAGTGGAACTACCTCACAGGGTTTTCAGGGAGCAGCTGGTGGATTCGAACTGCTGACCTTTTGGTTAGCAGCTTTAGCTCTTAACCACTGCGCAACCAGGGCTCCATTTCAAACTTAGCTAACCATAATTCCTCCTTCTATATACCTATATTTCTCCTTTTTGCTACTATATGTCATTACTTTTACATGAGAAGCAGATACTAGCTAGCTGTAATATGATTAATCCATTTCTGCCAAAAGCAGAAGATGTCTTTGCTATTGTAAAGCCTGATTTTATCAACAGTGGGGGAGGGGTGGAAAAATGAAATGCAAGTAAGTATTTTCAGAGCTTGAGTACCAAAGTATTTATAATGATGTTAGTAATTTGATTGTGACAGTGACGGTTTGCTTCATCTTTAATGGATTTAATCATAAAATTGCCTTAACACTTATTCATTGCTTCTACATGAAAACAAAATATTGCACAAATGAAATGAATATAAAACACTGAAATGGAAGAAAGACCTGTTATTAATAACAATTTAGCTAAGAATAGAATCTTTTAATAAAAACATCAGCAAAACACATTTAAAGAATCAACTGAAATGTTACTCATACCAGTTATTGGTTGAAAAATTTATTCAGCTGGTGCCTATTAACATCTAGTATTATATAGACAGAAGATAAGCAATTACAGATTTTTAAATAACATATCATCAAAATTCATGAAGTTGTTTAGAATTACAAATTAATAAAAATATAATATGAATAACAATATTCAGCAGAAAACTACCAAAACTGCAAGGTATCTATCTATAATGATGGTTTTGTGAATCTTAGCATAGGTAATATTTTTAATACAGTAATCAATTCCCAAAACTCTAGCTTCAACTCTAACTTCATCAAGAATATGTCTTTAGATGTGGGGTGTCAGTAAAGTAACAGCCATGGTTGTACTCACATCCCTTGTCCTCACCCTCCACCCCAGGATGCAATTAACGCTAGACTTAAAGATTATATGCATATAATCATGTCTCTATATTAACTTAGGGTCTTTCTCTGGTTTTCCTTTCAGCTTCAGCCTTCCCTAATAACTGGTTGATTCTCTATTTTTTGAGTTAAAATTTCTGTGACAAACAGATTGGCTTTGTTTCATCCTTATTGGAGCCAAATTTCCACTTCAGGCCTTCAGTAGCTGCTGGTGGGACTCTGGGACGTTGTTCCCCTTGGTCCTGCCCGTTCTGGCCGGGTGGTAATGGGATCACTTGTCCAGAACTGAGCCAGATGCAGAGGACTGGTGCCTCAGCAAGAAACCCAACCTTCATTTTTGCCCCAAATATGGATTGTGCACGAATGATGTGCCAGGCACCGTTTTTGACACTCGAGGTTTTGTTCCTGAATCAGAAAAGCAAAAAGACACAAATCCCTGCCCTTAAGGGGCTTACAGAGTCTGTGGGTGGTGCACAGGGTCAACATGCTTGACTGCTAACTGAAAGGTGGTTCGAATCCACCCAGAGGTAAGTGGGAGGAAACGCCTGGAAGTCTACTGCCAATAAAATCAGCTCTGGAAAACCCTGTGGAGTACAGTTCTACTCTGACACACGTGGGGTCGCCATGAGTCAGATTTGACTTGATGGCAACTGGGTTATGGACATCACATGATAACAGCAGACCCGTTTTCCTTTGAAGGAGCTCTAGTGTGGCAGGAGCCAGTTTTTACATAACACGTACACTTCTCTCTCCACCTAATAGTGTTGGGGACCAGTTCAGTTAAAATAAACAAAATCATGTTGTAAACTATGAAGTAGTCTATGAATATGAGTGATCATTATTATTTAATCTAATTTCTCTTCCCCTTTGGGAAGTTTTCTACCCCATTCTTCTTATTGTCAGTTGTGAGCTCGGGGAATTCAAATTAATTTAAAGATTAGACTGAATAAAACATAATTAGGAAGGTAAGTGTTCTGGGGAAAAAGGACAGAGCAGCAGAATATGCGTTCCAGACATACATATAAATGACACTGGTATTATCTACCATTTTTACATTAGCTATGTCACTGTTCCCCTTCCCTGGCATGGGTAATCCAAAGCTGACTACTTAAATTGCACAAAGAAATCAAACTGCATAAATGGTAACAAAAAGAAATTAGGGATATTAGAAGCAAATTCCAAAGACTTCCTTGCTTAAAATCTATTTCAAAAATACAAATTAAATATGGTTTTCAATATTGTGTTAAACAGACATATTTGACTGAAGATATTCTATTCTGAAAATATAAATGTACTCAAAAATTCAGCTGTGTCTCAGGCCTGGAATACTTTCCAATTGCTTCTTTAAAAATGTACAAACGTAGCAATGTCATGTAGGATGAAACGTTTAGGACCTAAATAATTTAGATTCTGTTGTTCAATCTACCACTCTGTGTGTGTGTATGTTTCAAAAACTTTTTTGTGATAATAAATTTCAGATATATTTTATAGCCCAAAGTCTCTGACACCTAGATGCAAGTCCTAAAAATGAATTTCTTTATAAACTCCAAGAGTGTTCCCTTAGAATTCCAATTGGTTAACTTATTTATTGCTTTTTTTTTTTTCCTGTGAAACAGTCTATTAAAATAGTATTAAAGAATACCACATTCGAAAGGATTTTATCTCTGGAAAACAGATTATTCACATTTCATATGGAATCTGCTCAAAAAGTTAAAGATATAGAAACTTGAAAAAAAGCATATTGCCTTTGTGAATTGTAAGTTAAATATTAAATATTTCTTACAGCCTCCAAGGCAAAAATACTATTAAGGTATTGAAAATCTGAGCAACCTTTCTGTGCCACATTTAAACTTCATTGATGGAGCTTTCAGGTCAGAATGAAACTTCCAGATTTGGTAATGTGAATTTCGTTTCATTGTGTAACCTTCTTAGAACTGCCTGAGGGCTCAGGCTAATAATACATCTAATAAATGACAAGCTTTTTAAATATACAGACTCAGTCCAGCATTTGAGCTAAGAATGTTTGAAAAGGCAAAATCTTATTTTTTTTCCTTTAGTTTTTCTACCCTATTTAGATACTGGAGTCTCAAGGTAAGAAGAAGAAAAACTAGCCTGTGACTTGCAAAATACAAATTTTAGAGGTTTTCTAAATTTTTTATGTAAAGTTTCTAAATCACAAGTCATAAATAAGCAAGCTGAGACAGTATTACCATGTTTAGCATCATTTTTTAATAAATTGCCATATTTTTGCCTTTAAATTGAGTTAAAATTGCCAGGTCACCTCAAGTTATGTCAATAAGACACAAGAACCACAGCTTCATTTGGTAAAGACATTGGGCAAAAGAGAGAATCACACTTTGCAACATATAGTTCCCCTTCTAAAAATTTATCTCAATTTATCTTCAAGTGTTGTATGAATACTCACCACAAGTCAGAGAAGGAATTTAAAATAAAGGCTAAAAATTAAGCAAACCAAGTTCATGTTAACCATCTAGTACTGCATTTTTATGGAGAGGAAGGTGAAATATTAGTGGATTTCTTATTCTCAGTAGCTACTTGATTATACAGAAGATGAAAGTCAGAGTCTCAAAACCAGGGCACAAGTGGGGAGAGCATAGAAGTTCAATCCAAAGCACTCTTTTGAAAAACAAAACGTCATTTCTCTGATACATGAAATCTCTTTCTTACCCAAAAGAAATACCATTTTTATTAGGTCAATGATTTAAATTCTACCTAGGTCACGAGTGAATGAAAACTTATTGTGGGTCAGTGATCTAAAGCATAGGAAATGCATTCTTGGATTAGGACCTCAGTTTAACTGTTAAGAAACGGAAAACTCATAGAGATTTACAGACATCTTGAGTTTCTCATCGTAGCCTCTTCAAATTAAAAGCAAGAAATGAGCAATAGTAGTGGCTATGTGGTGACTGCCTCCCCCACTGGTATTCTTCTAGGCACAGCCCCTGATTTTCATTTGGGGGATCTTCTCCTACTTTCTACCCTCATGTTCACTATGAGGTTCCAGCACCCACAGTCCAGAGGTAGAGCATGTAGCCCAGTCTCCACCAAAGGGGACAAAGTATTCCCTTTGCCCCAGTGACTGAATCACCATAAGGATGACAATCAGAATGAATCTCAAGGCTTTTTTGGGAGTTTCCATTAAAGGGGCTCACTCTTTCTTACTGGAGTTGAAACTAAAAGGAAATGAGAACGAACCCGGCAGTCTTTTTGTCACTATGGAAGCAATGGTTTTCTTGGAAGATTATATATATTCCAAAACTCTAAGAGAAATATTAATGCCTTCTTTTCTGTACCCATTATGATTATTTTGAAAACTTTGTTTTCTTCCCAGCAGAACTTTTCTGTTTTAAGTGACTGGAAATACAACTCAGACTAGCTTCAGCAAAAAATGGAATTTGATGGCAGGCTCCAGGTATAGCTGGCTTCAGAGTTCAGGGATGTCACAGGACTCTATTTCTCTCCATCTTGCCTTCAGTCTCAAGTCTGCATGGTGGCAAAAAGGCTGCCAGCTTTGTTCTCATTTCCTTTCAGTTTCAACTCCTGTAAGAAAGAGTGAAACTCTCAAAAAAGCCTTGAGATTCATTCTGATTGTCATCCTTAAGGCGACTCAGTCACTGGGGCAAGGGGAATACTTTGTCCCTTTGTTGGAGCCCGGGCTATGTGCTCTACCTCTGGACTGTGGGTGCTGGAACCTCATAGTGAACATGAGGGTCAAAAGTAGGAGAAGATCCCCCAAATGAAAATCAGGGGCTGTGGCTAGAAGAATACCAGTGGGAGAGGCACTCACCACATACCACTACCATTGCCCATCTACCATCTTCCATATCACTCAAAAATGATTATACTTGCTTTCCTGCTTTTTCTATTCCTTAGATTTTATGCAGCACATAGAATTCCCTCTTAGCAAAATACTAACCCCTGCTTTGTTGTTGTATTCCATGAGTAATGATCTTATGTATTTGGGTACCATAATCTGTAGTTTAATGCAGTGAGTTAACTGTAACAGGATGGGGCAAAATAGTGACGCCAGAGGCAGGAAAGGTAGTATGGTTGGCAGCCCTTGAGGACGTAGGATTCTCAAAGGTAATAATAATAGAAGGGCTGTGGGTAGCTTCAAATTACTTTTTCTTTCTAATTGGCAATTAGTTCTAATTAACTTTTAATTAATATTCAATGTTTTCTTTAACAAATGGAACCCTGATGAGATCACATCTGTTAATACTGCTCAGTTTCTATTTCGGTATTCTACAAATTTCCATTATGACTGTAGCAAGTGCAACTTCAGAACGAAAGGTGATCACCTTTCAATAAGGTGGACTTATTGAAAGTCATTGTGCTTTAAATGAGATTTCGGAAAAAACTAAAACTTTTATGAAATTGAATTTTGCTCTATGTCTTAAGAGAGTATTAGGAATTGGAAGTTACAGGCACTTTCTTGTGGCCTCAGTGAAAATTGTTTTCAAGTATTGTAAACTGTACAAAAATCCCTTTATATGCTGTGATGAGAAGGTAGGACACAGTACCTAGAAGAATGCATAAAGATCTGTTGGTTCCATCCAGTTCTTTTACAGCTAAAGCTGAAGTCCAGAGAGAATTTTTGGCTTGTCCATGCAATTCTGTGCAACCAATATTATTAAAAGGAACACAGAGAAATTTGCAGATATCCTATTTTATCAAGTTAAACCCTGCAAGAAGAAAAATCTGCTTTATTGTATTACCATTCATTTTCTTGGCTTTCTTCAGTTCTGTTCCTTTCAGACTGTTGACATCATTCCAATATATATTTTGTTGCTGTTGTTGTTGTTTCATACTTTAGCTTTTCAGTCCATCTAGTTTTTTGCTTTGTGCTTTGGATAATCTTTCTTTATTATGGTTTTTTTTTTTTTTCCATTTGTGAACAAGCTTTTAGTAAATATTGTGCATGCATGTCTTTTTGGATTGTCTCAATTTTACCTTTGCTGATTGGGATAATTTTTCAAAATGTGCTTCTGCAGAGACCCAGTATTAAATAAAACTGGAGCCATTGTTCATCATGATGTGTGGATTAAGTAGAATAACTAAGGTCCATGGAGTAATTTCTCAATTTTAAGCAGAAATCGGAGTGGGCAAACCACAGCTGCTTCTGGCTAATTTTTGGTTTGAACATCCAAGTTTATTCTCATTGATGAGAAGCCAAAATTCAACTTCGGTTTAGAGAAGCAAAACTCAAATGGGCTAACTATTCTTTTTAATGTTGGCTGCAGAATTGTAGTTTAAGGAACTGGCTTATTTGAAAGACGTATTGGCCTTTATAGAGTGATAATTAAGATGAGTATACAGTGTATTTGAGTAAATGGGATGTAGTTATTTCTTTTCAGCTTGAAAATGAAAGGTAATTTGCCAAACCCCAAATTCCCTTTTCTATATTGCTCTTCTATTGCCCAAGATATTTTGAAAATATGAATAAAGTTTTTCTTTAGCAAACCAACCACCATAATTACTATAAACAGATAAAATCATATAACTTGTCAAAAATAATATTTGATGATTTCTTGGGAATCACATTTCCTTCTTGAGTATGTATTTTTTTTTTTACAACAGTGCATTATGTGGGGGACATTATGTGCCATGAGAGATTCATCATTTTGAGAAGATGTAAAAAGAACATATGTAATTGTTAATAAACTTTCTTGGACTTTACTACACATTAAAATGATAGTTTTGTGTGTTTTTTTTGACATATCACTAATGAAGAAATAGAGGGGCATATGACCAGGAACCAATCACTTCTAGATTCTAATAACACCTTTGCCTTCATTCTTCTAAGCACTTAGTTTCAGTTTGAATTCTGAATTCTGGATTTCTGTTGTTGAGGATTCGAACAAAGATGCTCCTGGCATCTAAGGTTGAAAATTGCAAAGAACATTTTAAAGAAAGCCCTTATTCCTCCATATCTAAGAGAAGTAGCTGTGGTTTTCAGCAACATTCTCTTACAACAAACAGGTATGAATCTATTATTGCTAATAACTTGATACATGCTGATCTGAGTCCTTTCAAGTGGAATTTTATTTTAAAAAAGACCCATTAAGAGAAATTATACAACATTTAAGAAGATTATTAAGCACACATAGGCTTTACTGTAAGCAAACTAAAAGTTTGATAAAAATTGGCTCTTGTGAAATCTGTAGAAAATATTTACAAGTTATACATACCCACTGCAAATGTTAAAATTCCCAGCATGATTATTGGCCAAAACCAGTCAGCTAGAGATGAAAAGTTTTTTGTTTTTTTTTTGACATGCTTAAACAAAATACAATCTAATTACAATTGCAGTGATCTTCAAAAGTCATATAAGAGTTCATTCACTTTTCATTTATTATCCCACTTCTGCTATTTTTCATTTGGAAATATTAAATTGAAATAAAAACTCATGTGCGGAAGAATGTTCTTTGCAGAGAAATCCAGCAAAAACAGGAAAATGGTACAATTGTCCAATGATATGGAGTGTTTCAGTCAGTGATGGCATTCATATTCAGAGCACTATTACGTATTCAGTAAAATTGTTTAAACAATTCAAAATTGTAGCCAAAGATAGGTTGAATATACCATGGACTGCCAGAAGAACAAAAAATTTGTCTTGGAAGAAGTACAGCCAGAATGCTCCTTAGAGGTGAGGATGATGAGACTTCGTCTCTGGTACTTTGGACACATTATGAGGAGGGACCAGTCCCTGGAGAAGGGCATCATGCATGGTAAAGTAGAGGGTCAGCAAAAAAGAGAAAGACACTTAGCAAGATGGATTGACACAGTGGCTGCAACAATGGGCTGAAACATAACAACAATTGTGAGGATGGCACAGGACTGAGCAGTGTTTCGTTCTGCAGTAAACAGGGTCACTATGAATCGGAACTGACTCGATGGCACCCAACAACGACAGCAACAACAAAGATAGATATTATGTATTTGCATATGGAAAAAAGACTAGGATTGATTAAATTAAAATGAAAACATAAGGAAATTAAGGAAAAACTTATGAGTCAGTTTTTCTTATTTTAAAATATCCTTGACTATTATTTTTATATATATGTACTATCTTAAAAATGCTAATACTTAAAACTAGTTTTGTTGAAAACCTCAATTAAAGTAGTAGAAGTTTCTATAGTATTTAGCTGTTATAGGAGTTCTGAAATTAGGAATTATCTAATTTAAAATTAGATGATATCTCTGAAGTTCATTTGTAAAGCAATTATTTAAAACAAAGCAAAAAATACATTTTCTTTGTAGAAATAATTTTATTCATAATTAGAAATATTATACATTTTACCATGAAAATTAATAGAAGAAACACTGTTATAAAAGAAGTGTTTAAAACAGACTTTAAAACAAAGAATTTTTTTTCTTAAAAATTTTGTAATGTCACTTAATTAGGTTGTATAGAAACCTCTATGACAACTATGAAGGAAACTTATAGAGTCTCTCAAGGGGTTCAAATCATTTATTTTCTCTTTAAAGGGTATTGCTTTTCTCTTTATAAATACAAATATATCCCAAGAAGATCATTTTATAAATCAGAATAATCATAATTAGGTGCATTTTGGAGATGGGGATTTATGAATATTTCAAAGGCCAATACTTACAATGATAGTTCTTATTTTCCAGGTTGGATGTTTCTCACATCAGCCAGTCTTGTGTTGGAGGTTGGCAAAGAGGCAATGTGATATCTAAAAATTTTTTTAAAAGAAATCTTCTTAAATTGGACATTTTTTATTCAAATGATTCCTCTCCTAAACTGGAAATCATGCCAAGAGCAGATGTGCTTGAGGCAAAGCCCAGCTAGGGATCATGTACCATATTGCTATTTTCTTTGCTGATAACTTTCCACTGAACAAGTTCTTTCTTTTGCACACAATCTCCAATTCATTGTATGTGACCAGGAAAATCTGGATTCATGTCCAACTTTTAGGAACAAGCTTATTTTGTAATTGAGGGAGAACTGTATCACAGGTTGCATATCTTGGACTTGTTCCCATTTTTTTAGGCAAACACGGATGAGCTGTTGGTAAGCTAATGCTCAGAAAGTGATTTGAGCTCTTTCATGCTCTGTAAATTTAAGGCAATATATACTTTGAATTGAAATAAAATCATATATTATTCTGTGTAATAAGCCAGCTGATACAACGTGAACTTTGAAATTAGGAATCCTGTTCTTGATTGGTCGTCAAGTGAATAATAAGACATCTCTTTTAAATTAGACAGATAAAGTTAAAAAAGAACAAGTTCCTTCAAACCTTACAAATAAAATGTATACATGAGGTTTAGGATTCCTTTGGAAAGACAAATAATACATCATGCTTATGTTCATTAAGGAGCCCTGGTGGTGCAGTGGTTAAGAGTTCGGCTGCTAACCAAAAGGTCAGCAGTTCAAATCCACCACATGCTCCTTGGAAACCCTATGGGGGCAGTTCTATTCTGTCCTGTAGGTTTGCTATGAGTAGGAAGCAACTCGTTGGCAAGGGGTTTGGTTTTTTTAAGGGATGCTCATTAAAAACACTGTGTCACTCTACAGTTTTAGTTATGTGGTTTAGAAATCAATTTTAGCAGGTGTAGATACTATGTGGCTTTTTAGACTTCTTGCAGGACTATATTTCAGAGAAGGGATAACAACCAATAATTTCAAAATTCTCAAAAATAGCATTGACAGTAGATGGCTTTAGGTATTCAGATTTCAATTTCTAGTTGTTAATATGGTGATGCTCCTTGTCACAATAACACCTGGTGGTCTTCATGATGGTCTTTGCATTTGATATGTACACATTTATCCTAAGGATATCACAAGTAAAGACTCAAAATCAGAAGACCAGACTCAGGAAGAAAGAGATCCCATCCATCTTGCTCCTGGGGAAGGTTTGTACTCCCTAACCACATTACTGCCCTTATCAGTGAGGTAAGATAAAATGAAATAAAATACAAAATAAAGTAAAATAAAATAAAGCAATTCTCCTTTAAAATTGTAAAGGAATAGAATTTACGTGGAAACTGTAATTTACCCCATACCCCATATATTTTCAGTAATTTGAAGTGAAAAAACTTGTATAAACAACAGGCAGAAAAGTAGTAGAGATATATCAGCATTTCATCTTTCTCATACCCCAAATTATGAGAGTGCTTTCAAATAGGCATTTTTAAGAAGCATGCACCCACCTCTGTGCCAGCAGGCCTGGTAATCTTGGGGAAACTCTGTCCCTTTATCTTGCATGTAAGAAGGCCACCGTTTTTTTTTTTTTTTTTTTTTTTTCCTCTTAAAATGAAATATCTACATGGGTTTATCATTACATGGGTTTGAATCCAATAAATAGTCAAACTGTAAAAGTCAGGAAAAGAAAAGACATTTAGAATATTTCCTTAGAGGATTTTCGGGTTAAGTTAGTCCTTGCTTTTAAATGTCCTAAAATAACATCACATCAATTGTGTCCGTTAAATGCCTACTTTCACAATCCAATAGATCATGCTGTCATGATACCAAAAACCAAACCCAACCCATTGCTGTCAAGTCAGTTCGAGTCATAGCGACCCCACAGGGCAGAGTAGAACTGCACCACAGGATTTCTAAGGAGGGACTGGTGGATTCAAACCACTGAGCTTTTGGTTAGCATCCAAGCTCTTAACCACTGCGCCACCTTAATTTCATGTGTTTCAGACCTTGCATCCCCATCCCACACCCTCTCAGTATGGACTAATTCTGGGTACTTCAGCAGAAGCCTGAATAGGGACCTTCGGGACTAGATGTTTCTCCGTGGTCCTATCAGCAAGTATCATCTTGGCCATCGTTTGGAAACATCACATAAACATGTTCAAGGGGCTTTGCCTGGTCCCGATGATCTGCTTTGGGGTTAGAACATCCTCTCTCCAGAACAAGACACATTTATAGTCTGGTATAGGCAAAATATTTTGCTAGGTCTTTCATCAGAATATTTTGACCTAACACCCTAACCTTTGGCTTCCAGCATAGCCTTGGACTCCACTAACGTAAATGGGGACGGCAAAACCTTAATACCCTCCTGCGCGAGCTCCGTGTGGCTGCAGGATGGTTTGTTGAGACCCCAGTATAAATCAATGTTATCCTGGTGGAGTTACTGCGACAACAAAAAAGAAAACCAGCTATTATTACTCTCTGATGGAATATTCCTTTTGTGTGTGTGTAAATTATAAATATTACTTTTTCTCCCCACCTTCAGTTTTTAAAATGTGGTTTCACATTTCATTTAATGCTAAATGGTTCATTACATAGAATAGCAACTCAGTTCTCTTATTACGGTGTTATCTTTCACTTTGTCAAAATATGTCTACTTGATAAGAAATCTGACAGAAGTTGCTTATGATGGGATCACTAACAGCCATCAGTATCTCTCTAGCAAATGAAACTGTAACCATGGTGACGGCCTTTTTTTGCCAGAATGAAAATGAGACAGCACTCTGCTGCAGCCATTAGCAGAATACACAAATGTCCCTCAAGGCAAACATCTAAAGCAAATGGACTGCAAAGTAAGGAGCACTAATTTCTATTTATTTAGGATTTGTAAACCTAGCAGAGCAAGATATTAACAAAGGAACAAACAAAGGAAGCTTAAAAAATCCCTGCTGTTTGTGTTTTTCTTTTGGTTTATGAAACTCCTTGTTTCAAATCTAAAACACTCTGGTCCAATTTTCCTACTATCGTGTTGAATAATACAGCAATGTGCCTTTCACTCTATCCCTGGATATTCCTTGGATGTTCACTCCCCCGCTTACAAAAAGGGGAAGAGAGAATTTAATCAATCAAGTAGAAAAAGTACTTTAAATGATAAGGAGTTTCTCCTATATATATATACGTTTTTTAAATGTGCATTTTAAGGAAAACTATCTAAAGCAAAATACAAGAAGTCCTTTTTCATATACGTTAATTTTCAAAGAGGCATGTTGGTTCTGATAAGGTGCATAGAGCTGATAATAAGTCTATTCTAACACTATCAGCAATCAGCTGCAGGCTGTCAGAGACCTTTGAGTGCCAGACTCTTCTCACTGTCTTCTTATTCACCATTAGATCCCTCTCACTAGAAACTACTTCGCATATGCAGATATTCTTTTGACAGGCGCTGCTGAGGTGAACTTCCTTTAACCATCTATGATACGAAAAAGTGATTTTCCTTAACTCTCTTACATCTAAACCAAAATATTAGTTTAAAATTGTTTCTCGATCTCTTTCTTTCTCATTCTCTTCCTTTAGTCCTTCTCTCTCCCTCTCCCTCCCTCCTCTTCCCTCTCCAACTATTCTAGTAATTAAGCAAAACAATGTTTTTGTTTTTTTCCTGGAACTGATTCAGTTTATTTGCTCTGTTTACTTAATTTTTAATTTATGTCTTGATCAAAACAGAAGATGACTTAAGTAGTAGTCTATGAAACATATTGGAAGCCACAAGGACGTCCATTTATGTGTATATTGTTCTAGAATATCCACCGCCACCCCAGAGAGGTATAAAAATATAAGATTCAGGCAACATTTTTCTGCCCAAAATGTTATTCTGGATGTCTGAGTTAGTAGATCTTGAAACCCATAAGAGGATCAGTTTAAAAATCTTCTGACTTTACTCACAGAATAAACCTGTGCATTTGTCCTTCAAAGACTGCAGTGTAGATACTCTGCATACCCATCTTTGGAAGGTGTTTTTATTTATGTGTTTTCCATTAGCTTGCTTGGGCCAGGTATCAACGATCTGTACATTTAGTCTTTTTTGCCAACTTTTACCGTCTTCCTCAAAGCATTATAGACTGAAGCTCAGTTGTGTTGAACATAAAAACTTGCTCCTGGCCAGATACTCACCAATTCACCCTTCTGCTTTTAAACTGCAAGACATCTGCAGGACATCACAGTGTCTCTAAAACTGAAGGAAGAAACAGGAAAGGAGGTTTGGGCATGGATTTTGAATCTTGGAACCAGTTTAATTTGCAGCTTTTCCTTTCTGGGCTCATTCTTTAGTTTTTTCCAGAACCAATGTTATTTGTGGTGGGGTGACAGCAAAAATACTTTATCTCATAAAGATAGCACTAGTCAATTTATATCACTAACTTGCAACTTATTTTAAGAACTGTTTTATAGAAAATATTTGTCTATTAATTCACCAAATATACATAGAGTGCCTAATTTATGCAAGACATAGTATAGACTCTAGCACATAAGATATAATTTGTATATAAATAGTTACACGTGCCACTATAATAATAATAATAGTCAATATTAGTTGGATGCTTTCCATTTGCTAGGAATTGTGAGGCAGGGATGGCTCCTTAAGAGATTCCTCAGGTGTGTACAGCAATAGTCCGGAAGAGGATTATTAAAACCTGCCCTTGGGTACGGATAATGGAGACAGAGAAGGAGTGCTGGATGCTCGAGATATCTGATAAGGTAGAATAAAGGGACTTTATAAGTGATTGGATTTAAGTAGTAAGGTAGAGGAAAGAGTCAAAAACATCTCCGAGATCTCGGTATTTCCAACTACAGCATGAGTGTCTGATGTAGTGTAATTCTACAGTGCTTAGGCCTGTGGTTCAACCGTTACCAGCTGTGCATGTGGGCAAGGTGAATAACATCTGTGTTCGCAGTTTCCTGACTTGTTCAAAGTGAAAGTAATAGTTACTGGTACTTGGTGCACATTCAATAAACGTCAGCTATTATTTGTCCATAGGGTGGGATGCAGCCAATTTTAAAAGATACTGATTAGACTGTGTGCTAAGTACTTTTCAGAGTGATTCTTGTATGAATTAGATGGACTAGTCAGCTGTACTCAATGTGATGTGAGAAGGAGCTTGTGCCAAAGGGAATATCAACATGATGTTTCCTTCGTCGACAAAGGAAATGTCAACTGAACTAAACGGTGTGCTCAGTAACGTAGCTGGTTTATGTGCTGGAGCAAGTTCCTCACCTTGTTGTGGATGAGCACAAACAGCTCCTGGACTAGTAGCCAGCCCTTCCTGAGACCATGCTGTGCATATCACTGATCTCCACTCTGAATCAAAGAAATCAAAAGCAGAAAACTAAAGTGTCTAAAAAAATCATGTCAGTACAATCTTATACCACCTAGTAAACATTTGATCTCTTCCTTGTAGGACAAATATCACCATGACTTTATCTTTCCCTGGCAATCCTAGCTCCATGAGCCCAAGGGTCTTTCTTTTTTTCTATTTTCTTAACAGGTGCTTGGCTACCCAAGCCTTGACCACACCCCAGCTAGAGGACAAGAGGTTAAGCTGTTCTGGAAGCCTGTCCAGGGTGTTAGGCCAGCTCTGTGAACGCACCTAGCTACTAGGTTTATCCTGACACAGCCCATGAGTAAGATAAAATTTCTGATAACTCTTGTATCCCTGATTTCCCCCGGGTGATATTATATTACCTGATGCTCATCTGGTCATACTACCATACAGACATGCAGCCTGAAACTCAACTAAAATAAAAGCTGTTTCTTCAAGACTCAAAACAAAAGTTTGCACCTTGCCATTCTTTTTTTTTTTTTTTTTTTTAATAGCAGTTGGAGGATCACTTTTGAAGAGTTATGGTTATAGGCTCCTTTGTAAAGGAGCTGAATAAAGATTAAAATAATTGATATCATTCCAAAATTCTTCAGGCGTGAGCACACACTCCTTGAGAGCATGGCCTATGTCTTCTCTTTTATTTGCTGCTGCTCTGGTGCAGAAATTGGTTTATAGAACATCTCCATCTATGAGAGTATTGCCTCCCAGTGGCAGACGTGTTAAATTATGAACTTTGCAGTCTACTGTCTTAGTCATCTAGTGCTGCTATAACAGAAATACCACAAGTGGATGGCTTTAACAGAGAGAAATTTCCTCACAGTAAAGTAGGCTAAACGTCCAAATTCAGGACATCAGCTCCAGGGGAAGGCTTTCTCTCTTTGTTGGCTCTGGAGGAAGGTCTTTCTCATCAATTTCCCCTGGACTAGGAGCTTCTCAGGCGCAGGAACCAAGACAGTCCTCTAATTACTGAGGTCCCCCTGTCTCTCTGCTCACTTCTGTCTTTTATGTCCCAAAAGAAATTGGCTCAAGACACAATCCAATCCTGTAGATTGAGTCCTGCCTCATTAACCCATTGCCACTTATCCCCCCTCATTAACATCATAGAGGTAGGATTCACAACACTTAGGAAAATCACATCAGATGACAAAATGGTGGCTAATCACACAATACCTGGAATCGTGGCCCAGCCAATTTGATACACACATTTTTGGAGGATCCATTTCAATCCATGACATCTACCATGCTTTCCAATTCTCTTTTATGTAGCTTGCCCCACCCTTTAGCAACTCTACCTTTAGGAACTACTTTCTGATGATGCAGGCTGAAAATCATGCACATAGGTATAAATGACAATTTGGAACTCATTCCTAAAGTATATACTTTCTCAAAAGTGACAGTAAAGACTAGGTAAATATCTTTCTAACGGTAGTATTGTAGATACCATTATTAACACTTTCATGAATAAATTATTCTTGTTTTTTGGAATTTTTTGGTGATGCCATTTTTTTTCACTAATGGAATGGGTGCTAAATTATTGTTGGTAGTTTTTTTATTATTTGAGAAAGTGGACTGCCAATTGCCAGTGGGACATATCTGTCCCATGTTCCATGAAGCGCATTACCCACATAGGACATATCGGTCCCACGGTGCATCATACTTCCTGGTTATACTTGAGCCATAAAATATCTTACTCAACTTTCCAAAAATACACATGAAATACTAAATAAACATTGCACTTACTACACATAATTGTTATCAGTTTGATTTAGAGTGGGCCATATAGGTACCATGTTTCATAAAGCACACCACACTCATGGGACATATCAGTCCCATGGCCCAGGAAGTGCATCACAAACTGTTTTCACCCCAAAAATAACTCATTTATTTGAATATTTACGAATGCCAGTAACTGTACCTTCCCAATAACAGAAGGGTAATAGTAAACACACTTGCAAGCCTTATCTCAATGTACAGAAGCCAAAAGACACAAACATTTCACACAATCGCTCCTTTGGGAATCATGCCCTCATACAAATGGTTTTCAGCACTCAAATGTGGCACAGACCAATTTCCTGTTTTTTAGACAGTTGTACCAGTATCTGCCACGGTGCCAGAACATACTAACATGGCTCAAATGCCTGCCAATAAACATCCAGAGGCAGAAAATGTAACACCATCATATATATCCCACTATCCATGAAAGGGTTAAAATGCCTTTAGGGTAATCAATTTTCCATGTGTCATTACAACTGAGCAATGTAGACCGCTGTCCATATTTCATAACTGTGAAGCTGGTCTGACACTGTCCAGGTGAGGACCTCTCAGCTATACCCCAACTAATTCAGTAAGGGAGCACTTGCTCTGATTTCTACTGTATTAATTGACTAGCTATGCAAAAAGTAGCATTAACTGTCCAATTAGGGATACACACTTTATTTTTTAATAATTGAACATGCCTGTGTTAGGAAGTTATTATATAAAATAAGCTATGAAATTCAAAATAGACAGTAGTTAAGCTGGGAACTTCCTTCTTCATCAAATCATGTTTCAACTCATGTAAAAGCAATACCAGCTTCCAGCTTTCAAAAAAAATGAAGGCCACTCAATAAATGCCTGTTGTTGTTGTTGTTGTGTGCTGTCAAGTTAATTCCGACTCATAGTGACACCATGTGGCAGATTAGAATTGCCCCACTGAGCCGCTGGGTGGGTTCGAACCACTGACCTTTCGGTTAGCAGCCTAGTGCTTAACAGCTGTGCCACTAGAGCTCCTTCAATAAATGCCTAACACCCATAAAATCTGAGCAGAAATGAGTGTTATTTCAGGTTGGTATTTATCCTAGGGGTAAAGTTTTACAGGAAGTATACAAGAAACATGGGTATATTTCAATGCATATCATATTTATTAAAATATTTTTAACCTTTTTATGGTTTTCTTGGAAACTTAGAAATTCAACCTTCAAGTAAGTTAAGTAACCTCATAAAAATAAGGCATACATGGCTTATATTTCTTAGTAGTGAATATTCCCTTGGAACACATACCTTTTCTTTAAAATTATTGATTGCTTTTTCTCTAATCTTAAAAGATCCATAATTTTTACCTCTGTACTTTGGCTCCTTGATGGTGAATATGCACAAAGAGAATTTTAGTGATCTCATCTAAAACTAAGTGAATCAAAGTTTTCAGGAAGTTGTGTCTAAGACAGACCCTACAGACTTATAGACTCTTATCTTAGATTCTTCTGAGTCACAAGGAAGATTGGAAATCACAGCTCTTACGGCCAAATATTCGCTTCTTCTCTTATGTCAAGCTTCCCATTAGCCAGACCCTGCTTCCTTTATTACATCATAGACTCCTCCCCCTGCCCTAACTTGGAACAACTCCATCTTATACTTGGGTACACTTTCGCTGCCATCCAGAGACAAAACATCCCAAGCTCCTGGATTATCACCTCCTCCCCAACACTATTAGTTTTAATGAATGAGGCAGACAAAAATACCCTACAAAAATTTGATGATTAAGGAGAAATAATGGGACACTTCTATACAATCTTTCTGCTCACAGATATCCCCACAATATTCAAAATACGTATTTAAGCTGTATATAAAGCATTTTATTAGGATTTACAGCCTCATAGTATTTCTTTTCAATTTTCCAGGTCACCTTGATGATATTGTTGGATAGAATCTATCAAATGCTTTAAATAATAAATGACTAACTACAGTTTTGGAGCCCTGGTGGCACAGTGGTTAAGAGCTTGGCTGCTAACCAAAAGATCAGCAATTTAAATCCACCAGCCACTCCTTGGAAACTCTATGGGGGCAATTTTACTCTATCTTATAGGGTCGCTATGAGTCGGAATTGACTGGACAGCAACAAGTTTGGGTTTTTTTTTTTTGGTTGACTACAATTTTACAGATGTTTACATTTTGTTGGTAATTCCATATATTTAGCAACTTAACATGACAAAGCTGCACAGAGTAGAATTAGAGCAGTTGAAAATGTTATTGTTCTTGACAACCATAACAGAATTCATTTTTAACTTCCAGCCACTATATATGTGGCTATTTGAACATGTTGCCCATTGCTGTTGTTAGGTATGATTGAGTCGGTTCCAACTCATAGTGATCCTCTGTACAACAGAGGTGAAACAATGACCGGTCCTGCATCCTCACATTCATTGCTATGTTTGAGCACAATGTTACCCATTAAAATACTTCAGATCAAGTATTTCTCTTTCACACTCTGTTTCCCATAACTTGGAAGAGCTTTTTTTTTAAGAACCAGTGAGAACTGTAACAGGGATCAGCTCCTGCCATGAACCTTATGAATTGTTTAGAGGTATATTAAAGGGTAGCATCAATTCACAGATCAGCTTTCAAATGTTCCTATTTCTAGCTTGCGGGTCTCTATCATTCTCTGTGTTTTATCTCCTTGGCTTAAAATTTAATGTATTGTTACTTTCCTTAGACCAGCTACTGCTTTGACTTTGACATGTTCTGAAAAACCTACTTTCTGGAATAGTTTCTCACAGGAATGTTACATATTTAGGTTGGTGAATTTCAGGGAGAAAACACAGATCACCTATGAATCAAAAATATTGCTAATTCTTCATAATTTAGAATATCCCTTGTACTGGTTGTTGGGGTGGTAATACCTTCAGAAAGACAAGAAATTGAGAAAGGCTATATGGTGTGTAGGGGCTAGCTGCCTTCCTACATGGGCACTGAAAATCTATAAAATTGGACAATTGGGATTGGGGCAACAACAACAACAACAAAATGGTTAAATGGTGAAAAAAACTGGTAAGATCACAGCCTTGCTTTGGTTGTACAGACACTTCACTGCCTTTGATGCTTGGAGATTTTTCTGTTTTTACAATTTTTTAAAAATTTATATTCACTTGTTTCCTGGAGATATGAGATGATCACATGGTAGCTGAGCACATACATTTTATTCTGACACTTTATTCTGTGCTAACACCATAACTTTTCCAAATACTTATCATCAATTAGGGAGAGGTAGAAAGATAATGGAGAAGACTGGAGTATAGGTTCAGTGTGAAAAATGCCAAAGGACGAATACGAATTTAATGCTCTTGAAGTTCAGAAAAGAAGACATCAATTCCATTTGGGAGTATAAGAGTTTGATATTTGAAATGAGATAGATAAAGCTTTGGTAGGAAAAGTAGTAAAAGGTAAACCTTACAGGAAGAAAAATCAGCATGAAAAAAGACTTGACAGAGTCAGCTCAATGATACAGATTTTGGAAACAGCAGTATGGAGCAGAAATAGTTTTGACAATGAAATTTGAATCCAAGTTCTGCCACAAACTTTGAGCTTTTTGACTTGTTTTTAACATCTTCAGGCTTCATTTGTAAATTGGATATAATGCTATCTTCTTTACAGAGTTGTTTGAGGATGAAATAGGATAATATTTGCACAATACCCGGCTCTTAGCAAATGTTCAACAAACCATAGCAACACATGAAAGGGGTTTTGCACAGAGCAATAACATCATCTCAGCTACTTTTGTTTTTATTTTTTATCCTAAGCACAAATCCTTTCTTGAAACAAAAAGAGAAGAGAGACTATTTTTTCAACTTCATGGGAAAAAAAATATTTAGTTTAGTGATTGATATAGGTATGATTGATCCCATATAATAAATGGTACATTGTATATTATGTCCAAAGACTTTGAGAATGGAAGCCTCCATGAGACTATTACTATTAATATGATAAACTTCGATTACACAGTAATCAGTGCTTGAAGAGAGGAAGGACAGAGTAAGAGTTGACTTTTTATCCAGTAAATGAGGAAGTGAAATAGTTCTTTTTTGAAGTAGTCATAAAGTTATATTTTAGAATCATGATTCATCTTTAAGATTATTTATTCTAACTTTCTAATTTTTCAATGAGAAAACTGAGGACCAGGTAGATTAAGACAGTGCTGTCTACATATCACCCTGAAGGTCAGTGACAGCCCTTGGCAAATATTCACTGGTTCATGGAAAAAAAAAAATTTTAATAAACTTTTGTGAGCTTTTATGAAGTGGAAATTAATTACATCAAATTTTCATATTATCATTTTATGTTAAAAATGTTCACATTAAGTAAAATAATGGTGATAGAAATGCTTGCTTTCTTTATTTTTTTAATGTCCTTAATTAGCAACATGTAAAGTAACCAATCGTTATTTGTTGCCGTTTTCCTTTTTGAAAACCTTTAATGGTTTAGGAAATCAGACATTGGGGAACCACTGAGTTAATAAATTGAGAAAAAAAATCCAGACTAATTAGTGACTGCAGTAATAATACAGGCTTCCTAACTCTTGATGCAGTGCTCTTCTCAATACATCCCAAAGCAATTTCTTTTAAGAATCTCATTTATTTATAGGCTCTAGGAAAACACATCCAATCTCCTTATGCTGTCTCTTAGTCACTTTTTATTCATTATACTTCCTAACAAAATTGTCCCAAGTTAAGGAGAATATAATAAAATATTACATGAATCAATTTTCCTGATCATCTTCCTAGAATGTTTTGTAGGATAAGAAATGAATGTAATGAAAACATAAAAAGTTAGAATTATTTCATTTATTTATTCACCTCTGGATGACCTAGGTATAGACATTTTTGGCCAAGATTATATTTTATGGACATGGATTATGAATAGATATACATATCAGCACTTCACAAAAAGTGTTTCTAATATATATAACGAGTAATGAGTCAACTGTTGAAAATATTGAGCACATTTTTGCAAAGAAATAATATTATAGTTCGTTAAGTTCTCAGCCTAGATTACAAAGAGCCATTTTTGATTCATAATGTAGTTGGATCCTACTATTCTAGGCTCTAATCCTGGACAAAGAAAAACACTGTTAATGAAAGAAAAACCTGGGAAAATGTGTTCATTCAGGACCCTCAGAAGTCAAGAGAGGCCTAAAATATGTATAACATCGTAAGTGTAAATTTGAAGCCCCTCATGAGTATAAAGGCAGGGTTAAGCAGTTCTACCACCGTACGCTCTGGGTCTCCCACGTCCCACCTCCAAACCAGTTCTGCTTTCTAAGGCATAAATCACCTTCATGAAACATTAATTAGAGGACTGTCTTGGTTTCCCTCCTACCTCTTTTTCTATGCCTCCCCCAATTTTTAATAGTGTCTGCCACTTTGATGCTCTCTTGCAGCAGCAACCCCAGAGTAATCGTAACCTCCACGATGTGTTACATGCTCAAAAATTGTTTTTCTTCCTCTGAAATCAAAACTTTAATTCTTCCAGCTTAGCCTATTTCAAGGAAGTGTAAAGGAAAATTAATTTAAAGGTATTTCCACTGATGGGTGAATGAATATTAATGATAATTACTTTTTTATATACTTATATCTGTGATATACTTACATATTAAATTTGTGATATACAAAATTTCAGGCACAAAACAGAAGTGATTAAACATTTCAGTCAATGTGTGGTGAAACATAGGTTAAGACAAGAGAATCAAAGACAATGTCCTCAGGGCGACTCAATTAGTTGCTCCTGTTCCTCATAGACTTTCTTTCTTCTTCCTCTGAAACTACACATTCTCTCCAGTTCTAATTGATAATTTTGTTTCTATAATGGTTCTTATGACAATTATATCATGGACTCTTGTAGTAGGTTGGAAATGGCTCAGATGAGGTGGTGGCTTTTTATAAGCCTGTGGAAATCCTGGTGGCGTAGTGGTTAAGAGCTATGGCTGCTAACCAAAAGGTCAGTAGTTTGAATCCACCAGGAGCTCATTGGAAACTCTATTGGGCAGTTCTACTCTGTCCTATAGGGTCCCTATGCGTTGGAATCGACTCAATGGCAACAGGTTTGTTTTTTTTTTTTTTTTGGTGCTGTTAGTAAGGCAACATCTTGGGTGTTAGTAAGAAGCAGTTATACTAATTTTAAAATATCACATAAATTTTGGAATCAGAGCTGTATGGCATAAGTCAAGTTCCTTATACTCTCTGAGATTTAATTTTCTATCTGTAAAATGAGAGCGATAACACCTTTTTTAGAGGATTGACAGTGACATGATAAAGCATAGTTAGGTAAGAGACCAGTGTATTGTAGGCATTTAATAAATGTTAAGGTCATTAGGTTCCTGCTTTTTACTTTCTACTTCAGAACCAACTATATGTATCTCACATATGTACCTTAATTAAAACATTTGCACTGATGTTATTAATATTTTTCTCCCAACATTTTTCCATAAATGACATGTGAATTTTCAAAATATTTTAGAAAATTTTATTTAAAAAAGAGTTTTTCATGTGACATGTCCTTGTAATAATTATTTGTCTATTCTCAGAAGGACCAGTTTATAACTTAACCTAATTGTGTGTGTGTGTGTGAGAGAGAGAGAGATTCAGAGAGACAGCCAGAATCCTGCAATGTTTGAAATAACTTCAAGAGCATATTTGACCATAATTTTTCCTTTCAAAGGATCAGGTTCTGAAGTGTCCCTGTAAGAAGCATGCTGTGTATGAATGTGGTTTGACATGGAAATGATGAAATGAAGCTGTGGTTTGCTGTAAGATTAGTTGGCTGAATTCTGATTTTTTTTTTTTTCACACCCCACATGACATTCCTGTTGACTTTGAAAGGAGCTTAATGGTTAGAAGGGCTCTGTAGAGATTAAAGAGAAACAAGAATCTACCTCAGAAGTTTTAAATGCATATATAATTTACTAGAAAGAACGAAGCTCTGGATTTTAACAGTATTTTACCATGATAGTATTTAAGCAGAAATATGACATTTATCTTATTGAAAGTATAAAACACACATTGTTTTCTTGCAAAGATATCTTCTAACAGCTAGCTTCTAAGAGGTTCAAACTGGATAGTTAATTGCATACCAGGAATTATTTTTGTTGTTGTTGTATCCTTCCAGTTGCATTGAGAGCTGATGACAAAGTCACCAGTTACAATGTATTACTGGGAGGAAAGTTCTCTACAGAAATGTTTAACACTAGCTATTTCCCATATACTAATAGAACACCAAACTAATACTGTTGTTGTGAAGTGTTGTCAAGTCGGTTCTGACTCATAGCAACCCCATGCACAATAGAACGAAACACTGCCAAGTCCTATGTCATCCTCACAATCGTTGCTATGTTTGAATACATTGTTGCAGCCACTGTGTCAATCTGTCTCATTGAGGGTCTTCCTCTTGTTCACTGATGCTCTACTTCCCAGCATGATGTCCTTCTCCAGGGACTGTTCTCTCCTGATGACACGTCCAAAGTACGTAAGACAAAGTCTCACTATCCTTGCTTCTAAGGAGCATTCTGACTGTACTTCTTACAAGACAGATTTGTTCATTTTTCTGGCAGTCCATGGTATAGTCAATTTCTTTGCTAACATCATAATTCAAAGGCATCAATTCTTCTTAGTCTTCCTTACTCATGCATATGAGGCAACTGAAAACACCATGGTTTGGATCAGGCACACTTTAGTTCTCAAAGTGACATCTTTGCTTTTTAACACTTTAAAGAGGTCTTTTTTGCAGCAGATTTGACCAATGCAATATATCATTTGATTTCTTGACTGCTGCTTCCATGGGCATTGATTGTGGATCCAAGTAAAATTAAATCCTTTACAACTCCAATCTTTTCTCCGTTTATCATGATGTTGTTCATTGGTCCAGTAGTGAAGATTTTTTGTTTTCTTTATGTTGAGGTGTAATCAATACTGAAGGCTGTAATCTTTGATCGTCATCAGTAAATGCTTCAAGTCCTCTTCCCTTTCAGCAAGCAAGGTTGTGTCATCTGTATATCGCAGATTGTTAATGAGTCTTCCTCCAATTCTGGTTTTTTTTATTAAGAATGCTTTTTCTAACAAAATTTTTCGAGCAGTATGAGTGTAATTGATGATGAAGAGACTATCACAGCCTTAAGTACACCCTATTCATGCTGAGATATGTCTCTGGTCAAGCTTTTCATATAATCTCTTTCTCTCTGAAAGAAAGCAACGGTTAACAAGATGTCTTATAGTGAATGAGATATGTATAGCAAACCTTCAAAAGTTACAAGTTTATAAATAATGATTTCCATTATACTAGTGCAATAATGGAAGTCCTTGGCTGTCCATGGAATGTAATAATTGAGCTGAGGTATGGATTGGAAAATTTGCATTTGTGCAGGAATAATTCAATATTCCCCTTCATATGAAAGAAAGGTGCTGCAGTTTTTACCTCACACTCAGGACTTATATTCTAATTTTACAGAACATGAATGATAATGGAATACTGTAGTGATTTTCTTGGCCTCTTCTTTTCCGCTTATCCTTTCCTTGGTTTACAGTCAATGACTCTGTTGCCACCCCTCTTAGGTGCCTGGAAGTAACTTCCCATAAGAAACTCTCCCTCAGGCCTCTGGATTCTCATGTCTATGTCACTCCATGGGTCCCTTATAACCTCTTCAGGGTAGGATGTTAGTCCTTCTCAGTCAGACTTATTTCTGATATTGCACTGGGGATGGGGATGGGGCAGTAGACCCAGAAGGTAGAGGAGAGAAAGATGTAAAGACAAATGCCTGCTCATATTTCTCCTACACACTATACTGCTAATATAGTGTTTTCTGCCTTTTTATCTTTGAGTGACATTGTAAATGTGCCACTAGTTGCATTAGCCTTGGTGGGTTCCTAGTACTAAAAAAAGGCTGTGTTTCAGTTAGTGTGAAAATTGACCATCACATACCACATGAATAGTTTTTGAAAATTGAAGAAATGGTTAGATTATGGTATATGGATATATTAAAGTACATATGACCTTAGGCAGAAAATGTAATTTCATAAAATGTTATGTACACCTTCAAAATTTACATAAAGCACCAGACACCAGTATGACTACTGAGCCGAATTCTATTGTGAGGTTTTCAAGATACATTTTTATTTTCATAATGTAAATTAAATCTGGAAGAGTTTATAAATTGAAAAATTTTGTTGTTGTTGTTGTTAGGTGTTGTCTAGTCAGTTACAACTCATAGCAACCCTATGTACAAAACACTGCCTGGTCCTGCACCATGCTCATAATCAATGTTATACTCAAGCCCATTGTTGCAGCCACTGTGTCAATCCATCTCTTTGAGGGTCTTCCTCTTTTTCGCTGACCCTGTACTTTACCAAGCATGATGTCCTTCTCCAGGGACTGATCCCTCCTGACAACATGTTCAAAGAATTTCAGAGGTAGTCTCGCCATCCTTGCTTGTAAGGAGCATTCTGGTTGTACTTCTTCCAAGATAGATTTGTTCATTCTTTTGGCAGTCCAGGGTATATTCAATATTCTTCCCCAACACCACAATTCAAAGGCATCAGTTTTTCAGTCTTCTTTATTCATTGTCCAGCTTTTGCATGCATATGATGCAATTGAAAATACCACAGCTTGGATCAGGCACACCTTAGTCTTCAAGGTGACATCTTTGCTTTTCAACACTTTAAAGAGGTCTTTTGCAGCAGATTTGCCCAATGCAGTGCATCTTCTAATTTCTCGACTGCTGCTTCCATGGGTATTGACTGTGGTTCTAAATAAAATGAAATCCTTGACAACTTCAATCTGTTCGCCATTTGTCATAATGTCACTTATTGGTCCAGGTTTGAGGATTTTTGTTCTCTTTATGTTGAAGTGCAAACCATACCGAAGGCTGTGGTCTTTGATCTTCATCAGTAAGTGCTTCACGTCCTCTTCACTTTCAGCAAGCAAAGTTGTGTCATCTGCATAACGCACAGTGTTAATGAGTCTTCCTCCAATCCTGATGCCCCACTCTTCCTCATATAGTCCAGCTTCTTGGATTAGTTGCTCAGCATACAGATTGAATAAGTATAGTGAAAGGATATAACCCTGACGCATACCTTTTCTGACTTTAAACCATGAAGTATCCCCTTGTTCTGTTCAAACAACTGCCTCTTGATCTAAGTACAGATTCTTCATGAGCATAATTAAGTGTCCTGGAATTCCTATTCTTCACAATGTTATCCATAAT
>NW_004443954.1:19208765-19233887 GCF_000243295.1 Trichechus manatus latirostris | reverse complement strand
CAATGTTATCCATAATTTGTTATGATCCACACAGTTGAATACCTTTGCATAGTCAATAAAACACAGGTAAACATCTTTCTGGTATTCTTTGCTTTCAGCCAGGATTCATCTGACATCAGCAATGATATCCCTGGTTCTACATCCTCTTCGGAATCCAGCCTGAATTTCTGGCAGTTCCCCGTCAATATACTGCTATAGCTACTTTTAATGTGAATTAAACATCTGGAAGAGTTTATAAATTAAAAAAAAAAAATTAGGTAAGATAAAATTTGCCCACATTAGAAGAAAATGCTTTCATAGTCAAATATATCTAAGGAGAACATACTAGGGGTAAACCAGCTCTCCTGATTTGTAGTAAAGTAGCAAGATTAATGACTGAGCTAAGCTTATGTTCCTGTTCTACAAATCCTAAGTCACTAGGGAGCAATTGAACTGAAAGTTTTACTCATGGCCTAATTCTTTGTGTACCGGTTTCACAAGCACTTTGTACATGAGTACGTGAGTGCTACTTGAGGGTTTACAAACATCTCTGGTCATATTGGGGACAGAGCAGAAGACCCGGATTCAATTCCCAGCCAGTGCACCTCAGGTGCAGCCACCACCCATCGGTCAGCCGAGGATTGTGTGTTGCTATGATGGTGTACACATGGGGCACTTCTCAAGCTGAAATAACTGAAGAGAAAATTCAACCCTTGAGTTGAAATATTGGAGTATTCTATAGGCAAAACAGTGAATGATGCAGGAAGCATCAAAAGCAGATGGAAAGAATACAGAGAGTCACTGTACCAAAAAGAATTGGTTGACATTCAACCATTTCAGGAGGTAGCATATGATCAAGAACCAATGATACTGAAGGAAGAAGTCCAAGCTCACTGAAGTCACTGGTGAAAAACAAGCCTCCAGGAATTGATGGAATACCAACTGAGATGTTTCAACAAATGGATGAACTGCTGGAAGTGCCCGCTCATCTATGCAAAGAAAATTGAAGGACAGCTACCTGGTCAACAGACTGGAAGAGATACATATTCATGCCCATTCCAAAGAAAGGTGATCCAGTTGAATGTGTATATTATCAAACAATGTCATCAATATCACCAAAAAGTAAAATTTTGCTGAGGAGAATTTAAAAAGGCTACAACTATACATCAACAGGGAACTTTTAGAAATTCAAGCCGGATTTAGAAGAGGACTTTGAATGAGGGATATCATTGTTGATGTCACATGATTCTTTGCTGAAAGCAGAGAATACCAGAAAGATGTTTAACTGTTTTATTGACTACTTGAAGCCTTTTGCATAGTTGAAAATATTCAATTGTGCAGATCATAACAAATTTTGGATAACATTGCGAAGAATGGAAATTCTAGAACACTTAATTTTGCTCATGCAGAACCTGTACATAGATGAAGAAATAGTTGTTTGAACAGAACAAGGAGATACTGCTTGGTTTAAAATCAGGAAAGTTGTGCTTCATGGTTGTATCCTTTCACCATACTTATTCAATCTGTATGCTGAGGAAATAATGCAAGAAGCTGGACTATATGAAGAACACAGCATCAGGATCAGAGGAAGACTCATTAACAACTCGTGATATGCAGATGACACAACCTTGCTAGCCGAAAGTGAAGAGGAGTTGAAGCATTTACTGATGAAGATCGAAGATCAAAGACTACATATTTTAGTATGCCTTACACCTCAACCCAAAGAAAACAAAATTCCTCACTCCTGGACCAATAAGCAACATCGTGATAAACAAAGAAAAGATTGAAGTTGTCAAGGACTTCATTTCACTTGTATCCACAATCAAATGAGGTATTGCAGTGGGCAAATTTGCTGCAAAGGACCTCTTCAAAGTGTTAAAAAGCAAAGACGTCACCTTGAGGAATAAGGTGCACCTGACCCAAGCCATGGTATGTTCAATCACCTCATATGCATGCAAAAGCTGGAAAATGAATAAGGAAGACCAAAGAAGAACTGACACCTTTGAATTACGGTGTTAGCAAAGAATATTGAATATAACATGGACTTCCAGAAGAATAAACAAATCTGTTTTGGAAGAAGTGCAACTAGAATGCTCCTTAGAAACGAGGACAGCGAGACTTCATCTCACATACTTTGGACATGCTATCAGGAGGGACCAGTCCCTGGAGAAGAACATTGTGCTTGACAAAGTAGAAGGTCAGTGAAAAAGAGTAAGACCCTCAATGAAATGGATTGATGCAGTAGCTGCAAAAATGGGCTCTACATACCTACTAGTTATGAATTGAATTGTGTCCCCCCAAAATATCTGTCAGTTTGACTAGTTCATGATTCCCAGTATTGTGTGATTGTCTACCTTCTTGTCATCTGATGTGGTTTGCCTGTGTTGTAAATCCTATCTCTATGATGTTAATGAGATGGGATTAGCAGTAGTTATGTTAATGAGGCAGGAGTAAATCTACAAGATTAGATTGTGTCTTAAACCAATCTCTTTTGAGATAAAAGAGAGAGAAGTGAGCAGAGAGACAGGGGGACCTCATACCATCAAGAAGCAGCAGCCAAGAGAATAATATGTCCTTTGGACCTGGGGTCCCTGCTCTGAGAAGCTCCTTGACTAGGGAAGATTGATGAAAAGGACCTTCCTCTAGAGCCGATAGAGAGAGAAAGTCTTCCCCTGGAGCTGATGCCATGAATTCAGACTTTTAGCCTCTTAGACTGTGAGAGAATAAAGTTCTCTTTGTTAAAGCCATCCACTTCTGGTATTTCTGTTATAGCAGCACCAGATGACTAAGACACTAGTCTTATAAGAATGTCACAGGACAGGGCAACATTTTGTTCTGTTATGCATGGGGTAACTATGTTGGAACCAATTCAAGAGCACCTAATAACAACAATGATGCTGAACTGATTTCAGTGGAGTTTCCAGACTGAAACAGACTAGAAAAAAAGACCTGGTTATCTGCTTCCAAAATTCAGCCAATAAAAACCCTACGGATCACAACGTGGTCTAATCCACAGCTGATCATGGGAATATTGCAGGACTGGGCAGCATTTCATTCCATTGTGCATGGGATCATCATGAATTGGAGGCTGACTCAACAGCAGCTAATGATAATAGTATAATAACTGGTCATATTTCTTACAAATGTCAGCATTCGGCTCTCTATAGACACAACAGAGAATTGCCTCTCAAGAACCTTGAAATCAAGAAAACAGGTTGCCTTCGGATAAGTAGGTGGGATCTGAACCTAATAGATCGTAACAAAAGTATGAAAAGTCAATCCTCAGCATATAAGATTTGATACCAGGAAGGAGAGACGATCATCTGTGGAGAAGGCCCAGACAAATCTCTTCTGGGGAGAGTAGCCTGCCACTCTGATGTTCGCTTTCACTATCGTGAAAACAGATGAAACAGACCAGAGTTCCTCAGTGTTTACTGTGCATTAAAACTTTGTGGACGGGTTGTTAAAACACAGATTGTTGAGCCCCACCACTAGAGTTTCTGATCCGGCAGTTATGGGGAAAGCCCGAGAAATTGCATTTTTAACAATTTCCCAAGTGATGCTGATACTGCTGGTCTAAGAACCACTGCATTAGACCGGCAGAACCTGCCGGTAGTAAACATGTAAGTCATATGAGTATCTCTCAAATATCTTAGCCTTTGTTGCCCATGAACCTGAAGAATATAACTTGCCCCAGAAGGGAGGAAATATGGTAGACAGGTCAATGTGAGTCTTCACTCTGCATTTATGTTTATTATTGTAAATAGATCCTTTGTCCTGGATTTCTGCATCCATCTCCTGTGAGCAGGGGCAGATCCAGGCCTGAATTTACACACTTTGTGGCGAGGACTTTTTAAGGAAAATACTATAAAATTTTGAATAAAATCTTAAGCATGAAAGTAAATATTTATCTAGAAAATAAACCACAGATTATAAATCAATAAAAGATTGTAAGTACCGCAAACATCACAACATACAGAAAATTAATTTTGTCTAGCTTCTGGCACTCTACACAACAAACCTTACTCTCCTGTAGTAATCACACCCTACTGGTGCAGGTGCCATAAAACACACTTATGTTGTGCATGGTCTCCAGCCATACACTTGCATTGTGAAGCCAAGGAGTCAGGACAGGGGGTGGTCAGATATTGCACTTGGACTACTAACAATAACATCATGGAAGTGGTCACAAGCCATCTAAATATAATCCCCCTAAATCCAAACTAACTATATCCCCAACTGAGCTTTTCCTTAGCAAGATCTCTCAAATGCCTGAAACTACTCCAAGGCTACCATACACTGGGGAAGCTGAAATGGAAAGAGACAGTTATCCTAACCAGTAGCAAGTAAAAGAACTTACTTTTGTAAATTTTATTAAATATATGATTACGTGAACTCATCCTCAAATGCCCTCCCATGGCCTCGAAAGTCCCATGCAATTGAGGGGTCCTGAAGTTTGAGCTTCTTTAGACTCACAGAAAATCCCCAGAGAGAAACAGAAGGAATCTCAGAATGTGATTAGATCTAGAATCTCAAGGATTTCCAGTTGATGAGTATATAAAGCTGATGGTTAGAGACTGACCAGGGTGAAATCAAAAAGAAGGAAAAAAAAAAAAGAAATACACACATTTTGCAAATAATGCATCATCAAGCACTCCACACCTAGATTTGTAGAAATTCTACTAGTCTCTGACTTTTTGTAACTAGGGTATGTTCAGATTTTCCTTTATCTTTCAACACCTATGTGACATCCCAGGATGTGCAAGAGGAAGTGACAGGAAGGAGCAGGAAGTTACCAAGAAAGTGAAAACTAGCATCTGAAAATGATCTCCACGATGGTAGGTAGGTCAGAAGAAAGGCAAGCAATGGAGTCGCACCACCTGGGTCTGGATTTCTTCTCTTTACTAGCTCTTAAGTAGACCTTGGCTACGTTGATTAATCCCTCTATGTCCCAGGTTACTCAACTATAAAATAGGAATAAGAATAGTACCTACCCCCAAGGGTTATCATAAGGATTAAACGCATTAATACATGTAGAGCATGTACAACAGCGCCTGGCACAGAGTAACCACTCAGTAAAAGTTAGCTATTATTATTTGGAAAGTCAAAGGCATTTTGAAATGTGATTTCCATAGCAGTTGCAGAGATTTTTGGACTCTTGTTTCCACTCTCCTCTTTTAATACTAAAATCATCATCCTTCCAAGTTCAGTTCCTGGGTAACTGCTGTTGCTATTCTAGGCCATCTGTGATCTTCAGTGGCACCAAGTTTGGCATTTCCAAACTGTGGCTAGATCCCGTCACAACTGCCAGTGATCTGTTGTCTGTTTACTTCCAGAATTGGTCACAATTTGGTCCTTTTTGTATAAATTGTCTACATTAGCTCTTAAAACTATGCAGTTGTCTACTAGGGCGCCAGCATTTGGATGGGTGTGATAACACTACATTTTCTCTTCATTACAAGTCCTAAAAATAGGGTGCAACTGACTAACGTTTTCAGCCTTCACAGCAAAATTTGGTTTGTCAGGAAATGGTGTGGGAGTAGTTCTCATATGCACTGAAGGTGCAAAGTGCAAAACAAAAATAGCTCAACAAGAGTTTAACAGCCCTTCTTTATGTAAATTATTTACAAAGGCCACAATCTGGAGCTCTAGGCAGAGTCTTAGGAAGCTCGGGAGACCCTTCTGGAACAGGAAAAATGCCAATATAGATATACAAAGGGAACAAGGGATGAAGAAAGACAAGGTTTAATTTGTTATCTCTGCCTTCTCTATCAGTATTCATGTCAGTTCAAGCATCACTAGGGCTTTGAGTAGTCAAACTTGCAGGAACTGTTAAATAATATAATACATAAAAACATACCTGGAAACCTCTAACCCATCTCTACTTTCATTTTATATGTAGAAGTTTCTCCATCGTCTCTAGTGGATGAGTTCTTTAGGCTGTCTTATTTTTTATATGAAACAAGACACGTTATATTAGTGAATCTTAATTGCATTTTCACTTTCTATGGCTTCATGATGTTTAGTAGCAAATATTTTGCAAACATTGAGACTCTTCAGAATTATCACTCCTATCCTTCAATAGAAATTCTAACTACAGGCAAGAGGCTGGAGAGAAACAGTTTCCTTCATTAATATGACTTCAAAAAAGAAAAAAAAACCATGTTTGGCGCATAATTTATTACAGCTCTAACAAACATCGCGTTCTTGATTAGGTGAAAATCCCAGATGAACGTAATTAAGTGATTTTACTGCTTTTATTTTCCTACCTTGCTGTTAGTCTTTCTATTACTAACTTAGAAGAAAATTCTAGCACATCACATGGCACTGAGGATGAATTCTTTACCTTCATGCCAATGAAATACTGTCACAAACACCTTGTTCAGGCAGAAGGAGATTTAGAATAGCTCTGTGTTATCACAGCTTGCAAGGTACTTTTGGAATTAATGACTCCCACAAATGAAATAACCAAAGAGATTTCCCCCTTTGCATTTTTTGAGGTGCTTTCTCATGAAAAGTTTCTCAGTTGCACAGTATGGAAAACTTTCTCTTTGTACTTAAAAATGAGAGAGAGGAAAAAAAAAATCACACACTATTTTATTTGAGAAGCAAAGAAGACGATGGATTAAAGCAGATGTAGAGTGTTTGCAGTTATATAAGACTATTAGAGACCCTGCTTGTTCTGGTTTTTGTAATTTGTCCATGTCCTACTTTATATAACTCAATCCATTGTGAGCCAAACATGAAATAAGCGAATACAGTATTCCATATTTCACTTTGTCAGCAAATTAAAAAAGTGTAGAACAAACACAATAGTCATCATGGTTCTTGAATAGAGAATGCAGCATTTTTCAAATCCCAGGGACCTGTAAGAAACAAAAGGTTAAGGAGATTTTTTTTTTTTTTAAACGATGAGCAGATGTGTCTGTTACTATTGATGGACAAGCTTATCCATTTACTTCAATGAAAAACAAGAGTGAGCACATCAATACATAAGGTTGTCCTGATGCCTTGATTTTTGTCCAATTTGACAGGTAATAGTGGGGCTAGGAAAATGTCACAACGATTTAGTCCTGTGTCACTGGCTATAACTAGTTCAGCGACAATAGGAATGCATCTTGCTAAGGTTCCTTATGGTTCATAATAATCATGCAGAGGGCTGGCTCTTACAGAGGGTTTAAAGTCAGTGGCAATTAATGGTTTAAAATCAAATCCTTCTACGGGTTATTCATTTGGGCACTAAGTAAAATCAAGTTAAAATATTTATGAACGGTATGAAAATGTGGAAACTTTCTTTAGGAAACTGTCTTTTCATATTGAGTCATAAATGAAACCAACTATGTTTGACAAAGAGAGGCCATTTCACCATACAGCCTAGCTAGTAACCCCTTCCCTTATTTAAAAAGAGCTTCTCTATAGTCTATCAGAGTTTGTCAGAGAAAATTCTAGTGATTTGAAAAAGCCCACAATCTCAACAATTTTAGCAAATGAGAGCAAATCAAGCCTCTAGCAAAATTGAAAATGGATATCAAAATATCATCATAATATCAGTAAACTGATTCAGTGTTTACTGACCCACTAAATAAATGCTTTCCTTTTAAAAGGGAAGCTTGACAGATTAATACCAGTACAGGAGGGGGAGGGAGAAATTGGCAAAATTTTTTTTAAGAGAAAAAAGAAGCCCATTTATACTGTTCACAAGTCCCTTGGTGGTACAGACAAGTAACATGCTCAGCTGCTAACTGAAAGGTTGGAGGTTGGAGTCCACCCAGAGGGTCCTTGAAAGAAAAGCCTGGTGATCTACTTCTGAAAAATCAGCCATTGAAAACCCTAGGGAGGATAGTTTGACACTGACATACATGGGTTACCATGAGTTCGAGTTAACTTGACTGCAACTGGTTTAATATTTCTCAGAGTATTTCCACGCATGTAACACATTACAGTTATCTCAATACTGAAAATGATTGAGTTAGTGTGTCAACATTTGGAACTTAACATTTATACTGTTCCAGTGGCAAAGGAGTTAGTGTAGGTACCAGCCTTCTCTGCCCTGTAGACGTGTGGAACATCTCAGAGAAGGCTCAGAGAATGTAGACAAACTGCATGCTTCTTTAGGGCAGGAGCTGCCATATATTCGTTTCTCTGTCTCCACAGCATCTAACATAACCCTTCTCACGTACAACAGACTCAGCAAATGTTTTCTAGCAAACAACATTTTTCTAGACCTCTCCTTGAAGTCCAGCCAACCAAGTGTCTCTAAGCAGAGCCATAAAACTTACGAGTTGATAGCAGGCTAGAAGAAAAGCCTTAATTAGCTCTCCTAAAATTTACCTACTAACTGCTTTATACGCCCAACTCCGTTCTGTGTGTTACATCATCTCTGAGAGGCCTTCTCTGATATCCCTGCATACTCCAAAGAAGATTCATACATTCTCTCTCCTCTTCTTCCATAGTGCCCTGTGTGTACCGCCAGTATAGCATTTTTCTTATATTTTAACAATTTTTTGTTTGTCTCTGCAACTACACTTGAGGCAAGCGTTTTTCTTCTTATTTGTCTTTGAATCACCTGATCCTAGAAATGAGCACGTCTCTAGTCCTTAGTAAATGCTCAGTAAATGCTTGAATTGCATTAAGTTGTTGATCCTAAATCCCAATCCCTCAGGCAGTCCCATCACCTGAACTGGTTGCTGTCAAGTCGATTCTGACTCATAGTGACCTTATAGGACAGAGTGGAACTGCCCCCTAGGGCTTCCAAGGAGTTGCTGGTGGATTCAAATTGCTGACCTTTTGGTTAGCAGCCATAGTCTCTAACCACTGCACAACCAGGGCTCCAGTCCTATCACGGTAGGGCTAAAATTTAGTTACAAGGAGAAAAGACAAAATAGCATAAAAACAAGTCTCTAAATTCCTTTGCCCATTAGAAAGAAAAGCAAGAAAAAAAAGTAGTTGGTAATGGCCTTGTGGCATTGTCAGGGAAGGTAGAAAATGTAAAGACTCATATATGACCTCTACAGAATATTAGAAAATAGAAAAGCTTGCATTCTTCCCTCCTATGGAAAAACATTATCTTCATGCTCTTACTCTCCAGCACTAACTCAGTGTTCAAATGCTTTGTGTAATATGAAAATGGATCTTCAAGTAGGACGGGAAATTACATTTGCTATAATCAATCAGCCTGCTCTGAAAAATAGATTATTAAAAACGCCTTCATTTGATTACCTGGGTGAAAATATAAATGGAAAATAACAATTCTAAATGCAATATAAGTATTGATAATGTGACGACTAGAGGAACTGTATTCATTCCTAGCATTAATAAATTTTTAAGTTTTATTAATGCCTACAATAATACAGGTTTGTTATACTCACCACAATTTACTTAGGCTTATCAACACAATGACTAGAGGTTAAACGGAGAGGGCTGCTGTTTCCTGAAATAAGAATAGAGACAAAGAAACAAAGAGAGGTGTGTTTACTGAGATAACACAGGTGGAGTGGGGGAGTCAAAGTACTCAAAAATGCTTGCTTTAAAATTACTCATTTAAAGAACTTGAGATAATATACTTGAGAAAGCAAGATCAGTGCTATATTAGTCTTTGATCAGTAATATAGTAGTATTTTTCAAGGTCAGAACTTGATTCCAGACTTAGGTAGTTTAAATTTGTTTTCTCTCAGACAAAATTCAACTCCCCAGTCTACAGGACAAGAAAAAAAAAAAAAAAAAAAAACACAAGAGGAAGCAAATATAGAGATCCTGTATGGAACACAATTGAGTTTCTGGCTTTAAAATAGCTTAAATAAATCTGCAATAATAAACCAAGAGAATGAGAAGTGCTCAGATCATATTTCATTGAAAGAAAAATTCCTTAAATTGTAAGCCCTGATCTGGATTACCAAATATAGGACTCAATGTGCCAATATGTACTTTTCAATCATTTATTACAGTTGATTTGTTACTGTTGGATATCACTTAGCAATCAGAAAATAATTTTTTTTTAAAAAGATCATTAATAAAGGTCTCTATGAAGGTTATATAGAGTGTCTGTATACTTCATCAAATAAAGTTGACCTCAGAACAAATAGAATTACTAGAGATAAAGAGGGACATTACATAATGATAAAAGTATCAATCTACCAGGAAGACAAGAGAATCCAAAATGTGTATGCACCAAATTCAGAACCTCTAACTATATGACGCAGAGGGGGCAGTGGTGGTTTAGTGGTAGAATTCTCACCTCCCATGAGGAATCGATTTCCAGTCAATGCACCTCATGCATAGCCACCACCCATCTGTCAGTGGAGGCTTACATGTTGCTATGATGCTGAACAGGTTTCAGTGGAGCTTCTAGACTAAGGTGGACTACAAAGAAAGGCCTGGTAATTTACTTCTGAAAATCAGTCAATAAAAGTTCTATAGATTGCAAATGTCTTATCCATCATGGGGACCAATCATGGGGACCAGGATTGGGCAGCATTTTGTTCAAGTGTGCAAGGGGTCACCATGGGTCAGAGGCCGACCCCATGGTAACTAACAACAACAAAAAATATATGAAACAAAAATTGAGGGAACTGAAAGGAGAAACAGGCAAATCCAGAATTATAGTTGGAGGCTTTAACACTCCTGTCTCAACAATTGATAGAATTACTACATAGAATATCAGCAAAAATAAAAAAGAACTGAACAAAACAATCAACCAGTGGGACCTAATTAACATATATAGAATACTGCACCCAGCTCCAGAAAAACAAAACATTTTTTAAGCTTCCATAGATCATTCATTAACACACACCAAAACTTGGACCAGAAAACAAACTTTAATAAATAGAAAAAAGAATTGACATTATACAGAGTACATTCTTTGACCATCATGAAATCAAACTAGGAATTGATAACAGAAAAACATCAGGATAATCTATAAACATTTAGAAATTAAACAAACTTCTAAATAATCCATGGGTCAAAGAGGAAGCCTCAAAGGAAATAAAATAATACATAGAACTGAATAAAATGAAGAATAACATAATAAAATATGTGATACGCAGCTAAAGCAATGGGGGGAGAAAAATGCTAGCATTAAATGCTTATTTAGAAAACAGAAAGGTCTCAAAACAAAAATCTCAGTTCCTGTCTCAAGAACCTAGAAAAAGAAAGGAAAACAAACCCAAAGCAAGTAAAAGTAAAAGCAGAAAACTATGAAATTGAAAACAGGAGTAATAACAAATACTAATGAAACAAAAAGTGGGTTCTTAAAAAAAAAAATCAGTAAAATTGATAAACCTCTAGTAAGACTGTCAAAGATAAAAAGACAGAAGAAGACAAGAATCACCAACATCAGGAATTAAACATGGGATAGCACTATATAGATCCTGCAGCCAGTAAAAGGATAGTAAGTGAATACAATGGATGACTTTATGCTCATAAATTCATCAACTTAGAAGAAATGGACCAGTTCCTCAAAAATCACAACCTATAAAACTCAACCAAGATGAAGTAGACAACCTGAACAGTCTAGTAACTATTGAAAAATTGCATTTATAATTAAAAAGCTATAAGAAAGAAATCTCTGTGCCTTTTCTCAATGGAGAATTCTACCGGGCACTTTAAAGAATTAACATCAACTTTACACTATCTCTTCCATACAGTAGAACAGAAGGGAACAGCCACCAACTTATTTTAGGAGGCCAATATTGCCTTGATACACGAAACTAGACCAAACTAGACCAAAACAGTACAAAAAAAGAGAGAAAACTACAGATCAGTATCTCTCATGAAATTAGACCAAAAAATCCTCAACTCAACATTAGCAAATCCAATTCAGCAATGTATAAATAGAATTATGCATCATGACTAAGTGGGGTTTATTTCAGGTATGCAGGCTGGTTCAATATTCATATATTAATCAGTGTAATTCACCATATCAATAAACCAAAGAAAAATTACGTGATCATATCCACCGATACAGACAGAATTTGAAAAAATCCAACCACCTCCATTTATGATAAAAACTCTATGCAAACAAGGAACATAAGGGAACTTCCTCAACTTGATAAAAAGTATCTACAAATCACCTACAGCTAATATTATACTTAGTGAATCTCCAGGTAATTATGCTAGTGAAAAAAGCCAATCCCAAAAGAACTCATACTATCTGATTCCCTTTATATAACATTCTTGAAATGGCAAAATTATAAAAATGGATAACAGTTTAGTGGTTTTCAGGGACGGAGATATGGGAGTTGTGTGTGGCCATAAAAGGGCAACACGAAAGATCCTTGTGGGGATGGAACTCTTCTATATCTCGACTGTATCAATATCCCAGCTAATAGTGTACCTACCACAGTTTTGCAAGATGGCCAAACCCTTGGGGGAAACTGGGTAAGGATTACAGAGGATCTTTCTGTTTTATTTCTTACAACTGCATGTGAATCTACAATTTTCTCAAATAAAAATTTAGTTAAAATTGATAACTGCTAAACAAGTCTCCATTGACACCACATTTCTCTCTAGTTGTTGTCTTGAGTGTACACTTATTGTTACTACTTCCTCAATGCCCATTTACCCCTTGGCCCATAGTTCTCAAGCTGTAAATCCCACCAGCTCACTGAAACTGTTCTCACTACCACTACCAGTGACCTCATATTGCCAGTCACTAGTCCTTATCCTCCTGGGCGCTCTGGTGCATTGTTGACCACTCTGGATGGAAACTTTCTTAGCTCTGATTTCCACGACATTACATTTTCCTTTTTTTCTGTGCCCTTCTTCTCGTGCTTCTTTTTTTCTACTGGCCTTTTAAAACCTTAGCGTTTCATAGGGTTCCACCCACTTTGCACGGATTTTCACAACCTCAGTGTGATTTGTGAATGGTCAACTACTACTCCTAGACTGAGGAATCTCAAACTCGTATCTCTTTTCCATAAGTCAGCTGAGCTGCCTAACAGACATTTCTACTTGGCTGTCCCTCTGTCTCTCAATCACAACATGTTCCCCTAATCTTATCCTCGCCTTTTATTCCAAATTTAATAATACCCTAAATTCAGTCATCCTTCACTCTGAAGCCCAGGCACTGTAACCCAGTACCTCTCATTCATCCTGAAATCAGTGCACAGTATTGATGGGTTCTGTTGTTGTTACTACCATGGAGTTGGCCCTGACTCATGACAACTCCATGCACAATGGAGTGAATCGCTGCCTAATCCTGCATCATTCCCATGATCAAATGGGAATTGCACTGTTGAGATTCATAGGGTTTTCACTGGTTAATTTTCAGAAGTACATCATCAGGCCTTTCCTCCTAGTGCTCCTTAGTCTGGAAGCTCCACTGAAACCTGTTTGGCATCATAGCAACACATAAACCTCCACAGATGGGTGGTGGCTGTGTATGAGGTGCATTAGCCAGGAATTAAAACTGGGTCTCCTTTGTGGAAGGTGAGAAATCTACCACTGAACCACCAAAGCCTTTCATATGTTCTACTACCTGGTATCTCCGGAATCTGTATCTTCCTTTCATTTACCACTGCTGCTGCCTTGATCAGCATTCAGAATTTATGCCTTGATCATTCCATAGCCTCTTAAATAACCTCCCTGGAACAAATTCAATTTTCTCAAATATTTCCTCCAAGCTGCAACCAATGATTTTACTAAAACACAAATTTGACCACGTCATACCATTGCCTTAAACATGTCAGTGATTTCCTATTGTTTCAAGATAAATTTCATGCTCCTTAGCTGCGTATACTAGGCCTTTTATAATCCATCTCCTGGTTTCTTCCCCAGTCTCAACTCCCAGCATTCTTTCCCACCCTGTGCTCTGGTCATACAGAGCTTCCGTACACTGTTTCTACCTTCAAACTTTCATATGTTGCTATGGATTGAACTGTGTCCCCAAAAATATGTGCTGTAAATCCTAACCTCTATGCCTGTGGTTATAATCCCATTTGGGAATGGGTGGTCTTTGTTATGTTAATGAGGCTGGATTAGTGTAGGGTGTGTCTTGAGTCAATCTCTCACAAGATATAAAAGGAGCAGATTAAGCAAGCAGAGATGGGGGAGATAGATGCCAGGACACATGGAACTCTCCAAGGAACCAAGAAACAGAAGCTGAAGAGACAAGGACCTTCCTCCGGAGCCAACAGAGAGACAGGCTTCCCCTAGAATCCACACTCTGAATTCAGACTTCTAGCCTCCTAAACCTATAGGGTTGCTATGAGTTGGAATCGACCTGTTGGGCAACAAGTTTTTTTTTTTTGGTTTAAACCATGAGAAAATAAATTTTTGTTTGTTAAAGCCATCCACATGTCGTATTTCTGTTACAGCAGCACTAGATAACTAAAATATACGTGTTCCTTCTTTCTACCATATACTCATTTCCTTCTTTATCTAGAAACTCCTAGATAGCTCAGCTATCGTTTTTCTGGAAAAAAAAAAAACTTTCCAATTCTGAGACAGTGTCCCTCCCCAGTGTTCTTAGTGCCCTGATGTATTGGTGCAGGCTGTCTTAACAAAGTAACGTAAACTGGATGGCTTAAAACAATGGAAATTTATTCCCTCACAGTTCTGGGGCCTAGAAGCCCAAAATCAAGGTGTAGGGCTATGTTCTCTCTGAAGGCTCTGTTGGAGTACACTGCCTTGCTTCTCACTAGTTTCTGGTGGCTACTGGCAATCCCTGGCTGTCCTTGGCTGGTAGACAGCTCCCTGAAATCTCTGCCTCTGCCTTCACATGGCCTTCTCCCCTGTGGGTCTGTGTGTCTGTGTCCAAACTTCCCTCTTCTTATAAGGACACCAGTCATATTGGATTAGGGCCCACCTAATCCAGCATGACCTCATCTTAACTTTATTACACCTACAAAGACTGATTTGCAAATAAGTTCACACTCAGGTTCTGGGTGGACATAAATTTGGTGTGGGGGGATACTATTCAACCCAGTATACATGTTAATAGCTCTTTATGTTATTTATCACAATTTACTGTTGTTTTTTGTCGATCATAAGGTAGACAGACAGCTGAGGTTGAGTTGACTATCCTCATGATTGCTGGTATGTTCAAGTCCTAAAGTAGGAACTAAATAAGTGCTGAGTTGCTGAATGAATGAAGTTACACAGCGGCTATTAATCTTTTCTGACCTTTTGGGAATATGTCTCTCAAGTAAGATGCTTGACCATTAAGTAGGGTGCTCCTTTTCATCTATACACTGGTCCTAAATAGGTGACCAACTAATTCATGCTAATCTAAATCTGAGAGGGCATGCTGTGGTCAGGAAATACATTTATAATCATGAGTCATAGGAGGCATTAGTGATGTGGGATCAAAGGTATGATGATCAGTTTCTGAGGAAGTCTCCTTTGCTCTCATCCAAACTACAGCACCAACTATAAGTTTCCACATCATAGATGTCCCTTTGTGCCCTCCTCCCCCCAAAATGCTGAATTAGCTCAAAGCTGTTGCTTTAATCTCTTTCTCCCCAGTGTTAATCCCATGCAAGCCCTTTCTTACAGGGTCATTGCTCTGGCAGCCCTTGGAACCTGGTTCTCGCTTTTCATATCCTCCCTCCACCTCCCATTAGATATCATCCAGACCAAATTGTTAAATGCCTGGCTGCTCTGTTTTGCCTACTGCATTTTAGGTTTACAGTGTTGACTCTCCTGATAATGAATTACTTGTACCACGTTTGGGCTCCAGTATGATACCTACACATACTGAATCTTTCCCTGCCTCCTGACTCATGCTAGACCAGGGTCTTCAAGAGAGTTAATAAGACCTTACAGGTTTAATCCAGCACCCTAGAACACAGGTCTGTACTGGAATCCTCTCCTGCCCCAGTAGCCCATGGCTCATACCTGAGCACTCTCAAATCACATCTTTAACATCATTTGTCCTTAAATTACTCATCTGTAAATGGCATGAGTTGGTCCATATAATGCCTAAAAATTTTTTCAACTCAATATAGTAGACTTATACATAGTGGTAGCAGAAATAAACATGTAAGTGAATCAGGTAGGTAACTTTTTCATTTAATGCTGAATTATTATCACCTTTATGTATGCAAGATATATGTTTGTGATATATATATATACACATATATCACAAAACAAATACATTCACATGTATATACAAGCATCACATACACATATATACACATATATGTAATTTTATCTATTTGAAAGGCTATCAATGGTTTTAGTTAACACAGCATATCACATTTCAATTTCATTAAAATTAACTCCCTTTGGTAGAACTAAGGAAGAATTTTACCTTAAAGATTGGCCTGTGATTTTTTTTTTTAATGCTTTCTTACCCCTTGCTTTGAATCTCATTTATATAAATTGAAAAATATACCTGTTATCTTTATAAAATTTGTTTTCCATTTGCACCATTTCCCATGTATAATTATATCAAAATTGATGTTTTATCTTGCCTATTAAAATGCATGTAAGGAAGAATGCCAATTACCTAAAAAGTACCAACGTTGTATTCCTCTAGGGAACTTTGATGCAGGAGCAACAGTGAAACAAAACAAACAAAAAAGAAAAAAAAGAAAAACCCCAGATTTTATATACATATAAGGAAATTTCAAAGGAAATTTTGAAAATTATCATGAAAATCAATTTGTAATAAATTACAATGAGCAAAATATTTTCTTTTCTACTACAAAGAAACACATCGTATTCTGTTATCTTTATTAAAGCTTATGAAATGAGGCTTAGATCTAAAATAAGGCTACTATTTTTAATAATATTATCTACTTTGAATAAAAACAGCTGTGCTTCTTTCTCTAGGTTACACTGGGCGAGTTATTTTGTATAGAAAAATTGATTAGGACATTAGAGTTATATATATATATTTTGATAATATTTTATTGTGTTTTTGGTGAAGGTTTACATAGTTTAAGTTCCCATTCAAAACGTCCACACAAGTTGTTCAGTGACATTGGTTACATTCTTCACCACGTGTGAACATTCTCATTATTTCCATTCTGGTTGTTCGTAGGACAAGTACATACACTCATACCTTGTTGTTGTTGTTAGGAGCCATTGAGTTGATTCCAACTCATAGCGACTCCACGTGACATGGGTAGAACCTCTCCATAGAACTTTCTTGGCTAACAGCCGAATGCTCAACCGTTTGTGCCACTAGGCTCCTTACTAGTGCCTTAGCAGAATAGAAATAGGTTAAGGGTATATAGATTGACAAAATGAACCACTTAATTTCAGAAGATTTAAACTTCACCAAATTAAGTCAGATTCATTCACTTTAGGAGATAATGCTAAGTAATAGTTTGAGAAGGTAAAAGGCAAGGGAATTTAACATTTCATCATGCGTTTCATTTCCCATTCACGAACATAGTTTCCATTATTTGCAAGACAGGTAAGAGGCAAGAAATAGATAGGAAAAGAAAGACATGACAAAATTGAAAAATATGTCCCTGTCGCAAAAGACCGACTTTACACAAAATAGGCCTAAGAAATAGTGAGAAACAATGAAAAGCTGCTTAATTCCGGAGCCCTGCAGATATTGCTGGGGTTCAGGATAGTCGAATGCTTGTTAATGGGTTGTCAATACCGTGGATCCTTTGTTTCTTTTTTCTCCTTTTCCGGCTCTCTCTAGAACTTTGCTTTGCACTTTATTAAGACCACCACTGAGATTCATTAAATTCTTGGCATATTACTTGATATTGGTTGTACAAATGTCAACTGACTGCAGGCTCCCTGTAGTTTGCCCTGGCTGCCAAGATTATAAAAGCTAGAAGGTATATTTAACCTCTTTTTTTATCATTGTTAAAAGTGACCTTTGAAAAATGTATTTTGCTCCATTGATAGCTGAACTTCTGGTAAGGTTCTTTTTGAAGACGGTATTCAGGTTCAGTGAACGATAGCAAAGTTACTAGTATAAGGGAAAACCACAGTTATGCACATAGAAGTAGAGCGGCATTTCTTCTCTTCCCCAGGTGTTCCAGGCCCAAGTTGTAGATGACTCAACAGGAGCAAGGAGAAGAACAAAACATGTGTCTGTAACCAAATAGGAATTAGGTAAAATCCTGTTGCTGGTTCCAACTCATGGCGACCCCATGTGTGTCAGAGTAGAACTGCTCCAGAGGATTTTCAGTAGATCACTAACTAGGTCTTTCTTTGGAGGTACCTCTGGGTCAACCCAAACTTTCAACCTTTGGGTTATAGCTGAGCACTTTAACCATTTGCACCACCCAGGAACTCCAGGGAATAGATATAAGGCTAATGATAGATAAATAATCAAAATTTTTTTTAAGATGATATAGTAATTTTGTTTGGAGGCTTTTAAAAACAGAGATTCCATTGGTTTGAAATAGGTCAGGATTGAATGCAAAGGTATAGACTAGTCAGTTATGGCCCCCTCATTATAAAGGCATATTTGGGGACAGGAATTAGGGACACAAACACACACACACAGTAGGGATTAGATTCCAACTCTGAACCCCCCAAAAATAACTGGTAGGGATCAGGGGGAATTTTTCTACCTCATGAGTACATTCTCCAAAAGCGTTAACTTTTAATAATGTTCAGGTATATGTTAACATGACAGCTTTTAAGACTAATGAATAAAACATAGGGTAGTGTTTTTCAGATTGCTTACTGCAACTCACTGGAGAGTCATAAAAATCAATTCAAAGAGTACTAACTAGCACTTTTATTAGTATGTAAATCAAAATATTATTTCTTTAGAAAAAACAAAACAAAACGAATACCTAAAGTAATCTATACTAGTACACAGAAAAAGAAAGTACATTTATACAGAAATGAGAAATAGCAATGGCTGAAGTAATCCATACTACTACACAGAAAAAGAAAGTACATGTATACAAAAATGAGACAATCATTGAAGTAGAGATGTTAAATTTTCATAAAAGTCTGCTTTGGACAGTAGCATGGAAATAAGTCTTAAAACTCTGAATAAATAAGTAATTTCCTAGGAAAATAAAATTTACTAAATTTGATCAAGTGGCCCGAGGTAGAGGATGAAACGAGAGAAAGACAATGACATAACCAGCTTCCAAGCAGCCTTTCTGCAAGCATAGAACCCAACTTCTCTCCAAAGGAAAAACAGTTTAAAATGAGAATGCATGATTTATCTAATTAGAAACTGCATGGAATAGAGGTAATTTAGGACTGGATATGGTACTTGAGTGAGTAGATTAATGCTTGATCACCCTAGGAACCCACTTTGTCACCTTGTCCAGCATCTAGACTCATCTGGCACTCACTTTTCCACTCTTCCCAATCACCTGTCAAGCCTTTTCAAAAAAAAAAAAAGAAGAGATTTTCTGAGTCTTCCTGACCCAGAGAATGGGAGGAGCTCTCTATTAGTCTGGACTAACAATGTATTTAGGAAAAGTCTCTTGTAATGTTTAAATGAAACACATATGTAAAGTACCTAAGGAACCATCTGACATATAGTAGAGGCTGTAAAAAATAATTTCTTGCCTATAATAAGCATCTCTATCTCTTCTTACTGTATTTGATCTCATTTCTAAATAATTATCCTGACTTCTTCTAGGATTACTCCAGGAAGAACTGAGTAAATAAAAATATCTCTTCTGGGGAGAAATCAGTCATTTCAAAAGAGGAACTCCTTATTAATGCACTGGTGGAATTATCCTGCTCTTCAGGTTGAAGTTAAAATCATCTCTCGTTCCTTCCCTTTCCCTGCTATCACAATAGCTTAAAAAGGAAAGAAATACAGAGAACCAAAAATAGAACCTTATCTGTCTTTGCTAGAATTTTCTGCGGTGACTTTATGCTGACTTAGATGATAATTACCAGTTGCTTTCTTCCTTTTGTTCCCATAGTATTCTGTGTATAATCTTATCGTGTTTATTTTTATTGCATTGTAATTACCTACTTATATGTTGACCTTTCCCACTGGCTTATGAACTGCTTGAGGGCAGGAAACTAAAAAACCAAACCCATTGCTGTCAGGTTGATTCCAACTCATAATGACCCTATAGGACAGAGTAGAACTGCCCCATAGGGTTTCCAAAGAGCAGCTGGTGGATCTGAACTGCCAAACTTTCAGTCAGCAGCTAAGCTCTTAACTACTGTGCCATCAGGGCTCCTGTGGGCAGGAAGCAGACCTTATTTATGGCATACCGCTAGCACCCACCATGATGATAGGCATGGGGAAGGTATTCAATGACTGCCCATAAGATAGATATCACCTCTATTTTCCCCTCTGTCTGCCCCTGCCCGGTTCTGTCACTTTTCTTTCCCTGCCTCATATCTATTTATGTCTTCACTGCCCTATGATGCCACTGTTATTAAAGATAAAAAAAAAAGGCAGTTGTTGTCGAGTTAATTCTGACTTGTGGCAACCCCACGTGTGCAAGAGTAGAACTGCTCCATGAAGTTTTCATGGCTGTGACTTTTCAGAAGCAGACCGCCAGGCCTGTCTTCTGAGGCATATCTGTGTGGGTTTTGAATCACCAACCTTTTGACTAACTGCATAACCGTTTGAGCCACACAGGGACTCCTGTTATTAAAGGTAGCTTTATCTTTTATATGACTTTTTTTTCACTTTTCAATCTTCTATGACTCTATCGAAGAAATGGTTCATAGTATGTCATACATTAGAGTGTTCATTTCAACAATTTCAGCCTGCTTTATATTTACCAAGTCATGTCCTTTAAAAATTTACCACTATACACAAATGGTCTCAGTTATCAATGACTGATACTCTTTGTCAGGAGTTACACTAAATCATGTTTTTCTAAGTCCGTGATATTTAGTAAATTATACACACACATTACAATTCCCGTTCAATGCTCAGTGACTGAACTTTGATTATTAATTTTAAAGAAATGATAATGTTCCATGATTTCCAAAGGTTCATCTAAATGCTTCAATACTTCCTTTGGTTGTTTTGGAGAGCTGTTTATATATCCCCAAAATGTCAACTGTGCATAGCCCTTTGGTGCAATGGTTAAGATCTCGGTTGCAAACCAAAAGGTCAGCAATTCAAATCCACCAGACACTCCTTGGAAACCCTATGGGGCAGTTCTACTCTGTCCTATAGGGTCGCTATGAGTTGGAATAGACTTGATGGCAATGAGTTATAGCCGTTTAGATGACCCTTTACACCAATTTTAGAGAAATGAGATTGAGAGAGTTTTTGCCAGGATATAAATTCAACGTAAAACACGTTTTTTTTTGTGAAGATTATGATCAAAATGCTTTAGTTGTATTGATGTTTCTGTCCCACTCTTCTCATACAAAATTATGCAGACAATGTTCTTTCCTTAGGAAAAGTTAGAAAAATGTTAAATTTAAGTCAATTTTCTCTTGAATCTTTTTCAAGTTATTTTGATATATCATTGATTTTTATTTCTCTTTCAGAGCCAAGACATAGGGAACATATAGATACCCAGCACCTTTTGCAAATAGTCAGCTTTCTAAAACATTTATAGTTGCTTTAACAAAAAGAGACATTTGGAAGATTTTAATTCTTCTAAAATGTTCTACTTTGCCTCTGATGTATCTTAAAAATCTCCATAATTTTTATAGATCAAAAGATTGGTGTTCAGAAAGTTTTAAGATGTTCAGAACAGCATAAAAGACACAAGCTGAAGTCTGTTTTTATGAAGCAAATATTTTTAATTGTTGAACTAGAAATTTTAATGATCATATAAAATTTTTATATATCTGAGCTGTATTTCCTTTTTTTTTTAAACAACAAATTTATTCTCGAACAGCTCTGAAGGCTGGGAGTCTGAAATCAAGGTACCAGCAGGGTTGGTTCCCTCTGGAGGTTCTGGGATGAGAATCTATTCCACGCCTCTTTCTTAGATTCAGGTGTTGCCAGCCATCTTTAGCATTCCTTGGTTTGTAGGTGCATCAGACAAATCTCTGCTGCATTGTCATTGTCACATGGCCTTCTCCCTGTGTCTCTGTTTCTTCTCTTTTTCTTAAAGGGGCAGCCGTCATATTGAATTGAGGGCCCAGCTTGCTCCAGTACAACCTCGTCTTAACTAATTACATCTGCAGTGGCCCTTTTTACAGATAAAGTCACATTCTGAGGTTCCGACTGGATAAAAATTTTGGGAGAGCTGATAAATGGTGTCAGTCGACCTGGAGGCTAAGATCAATCACATGGACAACCAATCGATCAATAATGTCTATATAACGAGCATAACAACAATTGCGAGGATGGTGGAGGACCAGGCAGCGTTCTGTTCTGTTGTACACAGGGTCTCCGACTCATCGGCACCTAACAACAACAACAACAATGAAGACCCAGTCAAAACTCTAGACACTGAGGCTCAGGCGAGCTTCCCTGGTTGGCAATACTCTGTGCATGTTGTCACACATCCAAACCTGTAGGTCAGGTGGTAGGCGGGAGACTCCTGCAGGCTTCCTCCCAAGATCAAGAGGTCAGGCAACAGGAAGAGTGCAGAGGAGAGAGAGACAGAGAGAGCCAGTTCTGCAAAATATCTATTTATTGTCTGCAGGGTAATTTGTCCTGAGGATAACTGAAGCTTTGTGTTTGGAACCCTCCCTGACGCTACCCTACGCATCTATTCCTTTGGCTGATTTTGATATTGTGTTGAATTTAGTTCCTTTATGTGGCCTTTTGCCTCAGTTCTTTGGAAAAACAGCTTGAGAGATTTTTTTCCCTGAGCCCTGAGGACTTACCTTTGCTGTAGTTTTCCACCCCAGAGGATTTTTTTACTTTTGTCCAGGTTGATTCAGAGGAGTAGGGATGGGGGGTTAGAGGGAGGCATTTTTCCCAGGCGCAAGTCCAAGGGGGCACCAGACAGCCCCCGACCCACCCCTATCGAGGAGGAGAGAGGATGCAAACTTAGAGACATTACCCTTGCTAAGCCTCTGGCCATAGATTGGCATTTCCTAGGTAATCCGTAAACAATTTGAGGTTTGACACTTTTTGTCTGGCACTGGGCTGCAGCCTGCCTTGTGATTGGTATGCACTTTGCAGGGATTAGTCAATACATTATGCAAATGAAGTGACTATGGACTATGCAAACCAGGTGACTATAGCCTAGTTTGTTGTTGTTAGGTGCTGTCCGGTTAGTTCACTGCCCAGTCCTGTGCCATCCTCACAACTGTTGATATGTTTGAGCTCATTGTTGCAGCCACTGTGTCAATCCATCTCACTGAGGGTCTTCCTCTTTTTCCCTGACCCTTTCCTTTCAATGCCCTTCTCCAGAGACTGGTCCCTCCTGATGACATGCCCAAATTACCTGAGACAAAGTCTCACCATCCTTGCTTCTAAGGAGCATTCTGGCTGTACTTCTTTCAAGACAGATTTGTTCGTTCTTCTGGCAGTCCATTTAACATTCTTCAACATTCTTCACCAACATCATAATTCAAAGGCATCAATTCTTCGGTCCTCCTTGTTCCTTGTCCAGCTTTCACATGCATATGAAGCGACTGAAAAAACCATGGCTTGGGTCAGGTGCACCTTTGACATCAAATTGACACTTTAAAGTGGTCTTTTGCAGCACATTTGCCCAATGCAATACACTGTTTGATTTCTTTCTTTCTTTTAATTGTTGTAGTTAAATGAAGTTTACTTTTCAAGTTAGTCTCCCATACAAAATTTTATACATACATTGTTATGTGACCCTAATTGCTCACCCCATTCTGCGACAGCACACTCCTCCTTTCCGCCCCTGATTCCCCATGAACATTCAACCAGCTCCTAACTCTCTCTGCCTTCCCCTCTCAACTCTGGACAGAAGCTGCCCCTTTGGTCTCTTGTATCTACTTGTCTAAGAGGCACATTCTTCACAAGTATCACTTTATGTCCCACAGTCCACTCTAATCTCTGTCTGAAGAGCTGGCCTTGGAAATTGTTTTAGTTCTGGGGTGATGAAGAGACCAGGGGCCATGATTTCCGGGACTCCTCCAGTCTTAGTCAGACCATTAAGTCTGGTCTTCTTACTAGAATTTGAGTTCTGCATCCCATCATTCTACTGCTCCATCAGGGACCCTCTGACGTGTTCCCTGTCAGGATGTTCATTGGTGGTAGTCGGGCACCATCTAGTTCTTCTGGTCTCAGGCTGAAGTCTCTGGTTTATGTGGCCCATTCTGTCTCTTGGAACAATACTTTCCTTGCCTTTCGTGTTCTTCATTCTCCTTTACTCCAAGTGGTTGGGACCAATTGATGCATCTTAGGTGGCCATTTGCAAGCTTTTAAGACCCAGACACCACTCACCAAAGGAGGATGCAGAACATTTTCTTAATAAGCTTTGTTATGCCAATTGACATAGATGTCCCCTGAAAGCATGGTCACCAGACCCCACATCCCTGCTACTCTGTCTCTCACAGTATTTGATTGTATTGAGGAAACTTCTTAGCTTTGGTTTAGTCCACTTGTGCTGGCTTCCCATGTAGTGTGTGCTGTCCTTCCCTTCACCTAGTATCATTCTTATCTACTATCTAGTTAGTGAATAACCTTCACCCTCCATCCCCACCCCTGTAACCATCAGAGAATGTTTTCTTCTGTGTTTAAACCTTTTCTTGAGTTCTTATAATAGTGGTCTTATACAGTATTTGTCCTTCTATGACTGACTAAATTCACTCAGCATAATAAGTTCTAGCTTCCAACAAGTTATACGATGTTTCACACTTCATCGTTCTTTATCATTGTGTAATATTCCATTGTGTGGATATACCATAGTTTGTTTATCCATTCGACCATTGATGGGCACTTAGGTTGCTTCCATCTTTTGGCTATTGTGAACAGTGCTGTGATGAACATGGGTATGCATATATCTATTTGTGTGATGGCTCTTGTTTCTCTAGGATATATGCCAAGGAGTGGGATAGCTGGAACGTATGGTAGTTCTATTTCTAGCTTTTTAAGGAAGTGCCAAATTGATTTCCAAAGTGGTTGTACCATTTTACATTCCCTCCAACAGTGTATGTGTTCCAGTTTCTCCACAACCTCTCCAGCATTTGTTATTTTGTGTGTTTTGGACTAATGCTAGCCTTGTTGGGATGAGATGATATCTCATTGCAGTTTTGATCTGCATTTCTTTGATGGCTAATGATCGTGAGCATTTCTTCATGTGTCTGTTAGCTGCCCGAATATCTTCTCTGGTGAAGTGCCTGTTCACATCCTTTGCCCACTTTTTAATTGGGTTATTTGTCTTTTTG
>NW_004443954.1:19206924-19208053 GCF_000243295.1 Trichechus manatus latirostris | reverse complement strand
CCTCCATATAGAAAATCAATGTCTCTATTTTTTGAGTCCCTCTTTTTTTATTTTAATATTATCCTTTTTTGTACATATTGATATCTGTTTCCCTATTTTCAATGTTTTAGCTTTGATGTAATTTCTATTTCCGTATCTGAGTCAATATCTGGTTGCTCTGTCCTGTGTTCTAGTCTTGTGTTGTTAGCTGGTGTTATTGATTATCTAACTGAAGGACTTCCTTTAGTATTTCTTGTAATTTTGGTTTTGTTTTTGCAAATTCCGTGAACTTCTCTGTTTATCTGAAAATGCCCTAATTTTGCCATCATATTTGAGAGACAGTTTTGCTGGATATATAACTCTTGGCTGACAGTTCTTTTTCTTCAAGGCTTTAAATATGTCATCCCATTGCCTTCTAGCCTGCATGGTTTCTGCTGAGTAGTCCGACCTTATTCTAATTGACTCTCTTTTGTAGATGACTTTTCTTTTATCCCTAGCCGCTCTTGAAATTCTCTCTTTATCTTTGGTTTTGGTAAGTTTGATTGTAATATGTCTTGGTGACTTTCTTTTGGGATCTACCTTATGTGGGGTTCGATGAGAATCTTGGATAGATATCTTCTCATCTTTCATGATGTCAGGGAAGTTTTCTGCCAACAAATCTTCAACAATTTTCTCTGTATTTTCTGTTATCCCCCCCGTTCTGGTACTCCAGTCACTCGTAGGTTATTTCTTTTGATAGAGTCCCACATGACTCTTAGAGTTTATTCATTCTTTTTAATTCTTTTATATGATTTTTCCTCAAATAAGTTGGCATCAAGAGCTTTATCTTCACTGTCACTAATTGTAACTTCTACTGCCTCAATTCTGCTCTTATGACTTTCTACTGAGTTGTCTAATTTTGAAATTTTATTGTTAATCTTCTGGATTTCTGATTGCTGTGTGTCTATGGATTCTTGCAGCCTATTGAATTTGGCATTATGTTCTTAAATAACTTTTTTAAGTTCTGCTACTACTGTGTCTGTATGTTCCCTGGCTATTTCTGCATTCTGTCGAATTTCCTGTCTTATTTCTAGAAGAGTTATGTATATTAATCCTTTGTATTCTGTCTCTGGTAATTCCAAGAAGTTCTCTTCCTCCAGAGAATTTATTG
>NW_004443954.1:19189233-19205914 GCF_000243295.1 Trichechus manatus latirostris | reverse complement strand
AATCCCTGCATAAGGATGCACGCATGTACTTATCCTAGCTTCTTGGGAGCTGGTTTTTACTGGTTTGGAGTGTCCAAGAGGAATCTCTGCTGCCAGGTCTCTCTCGATGTGGAAACTGCTTCCCGAGTGCACACACAGCACAGCTGTTTGCCTGCTTCACTGAGGACTGGCGTGGCTGTGGCTCTGCAGTTTCGCCACCGTGGCTCTAGCCCTCCTCACCTCTTCCAAACCGTCTTCCTTTCCCATATCACTCAGGCGGATTTCTTAACCTTGCCTTGTTCAGGGCTGCCAGATGTTCACATAGAATCAAATCACTTGTTTTTCCAGGTCTTTGTTGTAAGAGGGATATAGGAAGCGTCTAACTACTCCGCCATGTTGACCACGCCCCGCCCCAGCTGTATTTCAGAAAGTATTATTCAATTGCTTGTGAGGATTTGAAGTGCAATTCTTTCAAATTTCTGCAAATGGTACAACTTTTCCCTCTGCATAAATACTCACTGATCTTGATTCATGCTAATTTAGTACCCATTTTAACCCTTTTAGACATGTTCAGATAAATTTTTCTAACAACTCAGAATAGGAATGAATGTAAAATTAATTGAAATATGCATAAAATAATATGTGCTAGATTGTTATGGCCTCAGAGCTAACACATGTTAAATTTAGGAAGAATTTACAGAATGAAAAAAATAATTATATCTTGCAAAAAATCAATAAAGATGATGTATTACTTCACTTTTTCTCTGTGTTTAAAAATTCTATGTATTTAATAATCCCAGGAGAAAATTTCTATATTTATACAGGCTAATATAAAATCACACAGCTCTTACATCAAACATAATGAACCATATTAATTCCACTGTATGTTGGAGGGTGAGGTAGTTATTAATACTTAGTCAATACCCCCCTAAAAATAAGGTGTCTAAATTTTGAAACAATAGACTTCCACTTGGCAATAATAAATTACTAAAAGTTTCCTTTAATGTCCTAGTCCATAGGGGCTTGTCTATGTGCTGTATCAAGGAGGTTAGAAAGACATAACACTTCCTTTCCAGGAAGCTTACAGATTGTACAAAGCAAACTTGATATAAACAACACTAAGAGTTATACCATGATTTGAGCAGTATCATTGAGCCCATACCACCTAAAATTATCATTATATCCCCTGGAAATTTAATTTAAGGTTAAGGCTTTGTGCCCAAAAGCCAATATTAAAATGTTCATGCTTCCTGGTTTACAAGTAAGGGAAGAAAGGGCTAAGGAGTCCAACACATGAGTTTGTGTTCTCTTTACAAAGAATCAACTTAGTTGGCAGAAAGATTGGTCTTGTAAGAAAGAGAAGCCAGTTGGGGACACAGGATCAGAGTCAATGTTTCCTGGACCTCAGATTTGGTGGGGAGCAGGGCAACAAAATCATCATAAGACCTTTGCAAATTTGGACTTGAACCACATGTTGTCTGTAGACTGAATAAATGATAAGTGTTGACACATGTAAGTATGTAAATGCTGTGTAGTTAACAAAATCAACTTTATGAATAATGCTAATAAATCTAATGAATTCATAGAATCTCTTAGGTTTTACGTATTTGTAAGAATCCATGGTGGAAACATGTGAACTTTCATGTGAAGCTGCACAAAAGCTTTGTTGTTATAGAGAAATCCTTATACTCACCAACATTAGGAAGTCATGATCTAGCATAGGCTACCTAGACAAAATTTTCTTAAGGCCAACCTGTTGGGAAAAATACAAAATCTTGAGATACTTAAACAAAGCCGTTGGGATATGCTGTCAACAGGAAAAAAAATACTTCTTAAAACTTCTCTTCATTTACTTAGACCATTGCTATGAAAGGAAGCACGTATATTTTGATGTTCGCCTTAGTCTTAGGATTGTATCGGGGCAATATAAAGTGAGTCTAATCTCAGATGACTCCAGTTCTAGGGCTATGTAGGTTTGGTATAGACAACTTTCTGGTGTAGAAACACCTGTCAACGGGCCTTTTAGTGAAATTTTTTTAGTGAAGTGCTGGTTAAGCTAGATGAGTAATTTCTTAGATGAAGCAAATAAAATAATTAAACAAGAATTTAGGAATTTTCTTGGTCCAAAGAGGTGTGAAAAATGCCAGGGAAGGGAAGTAGCCCCAGTAATAGGAGGAATATTGGGCCCTAAGTGTTTAATAAAAGATTACATATGGAATGAATTATTAGACAAAGTGATGTCAAATATTCAATTGGAAGCTGTTTTCTCTTCTGTTCTAAAATTATTCTTAGTTATTTTCAAACCTATAGTAAAAATCTGTTATCCAAACAGCTTTGGTGATCCTTTCAGGAATGAAGAGAAAGGAAGAGTATCCCTTTTTGGGACAATGGGGTAGGGTCAAGATATGCTCTCCCTTACATGAAATATCTAAAACAGGCAAATGTATGGAGACTAAAGTCTGTAACTAGTTACCAGAGGTACCAGGGAGGGGAGAAAAAGAAATCGTTTCTTGGGGACACTAAGATTCCATTAAGGGTGATGGAAAATTTTGGAAACACACACACACACACACACACACCCCTACTCCTCGCCTATTGATTATCTCATTATCTGACATTTCGAATATATGACAGTAGTAAAAAAAAATCTACTATCTGTCTATTTTGTGCATTTATGAGATGCCCAGCTGAGAAGGAGGAGGAGTCGTCGAAGTTTGTGGGAAGGAGCGAGGTCACATGAGTCGCCCACATTCCTATTACCGGGTCCAGCAAGTGGCGCATAGGAGGCGGGGGCGGCCCGGCCGGTGAGGAGGCAGCGGGAGCTGGTCCGCAGGAGTCGAGTAGAGTGCTCGGAAGTCTCTCCTCTCAAAGAGTCCTCTCTGCCACCTCTGCAGGCTCCACCGGGCTCAGGTGGTAAGCCGTCAGCTGCTTGGAGGCCTGGAGGCCCCAGCTGAGGCCCGTCTTCCGGCCGGTGGAGTGGGAAGGTGGAGAGGTAAGGCCTGCCTCTGGGGTCCTCTGAAGGCCTGGAGCGCAGCCAGGTGATGGTGGGCCCCTGTTGATCTGGAGGTTCTGTGGTGGTGGGGGTGGGGGTCGCGCTGCACCAGGTGCATCCTGAGACGTGCTGGGGGCACCAGACAGGCCGTGAGGGGGCGAGGGGGAAGGGGGAACCGGAGCCGAAGAGAGGGCATGGCCCTGACTCTCACATAATGCCAATTTTCAAAGAACAGCCTGGTCTTTGGAACGTAACTATGTCAGATAAGTGAGGAGCAGGTGTATAGCGTGGGGGCGTATACATATCCTTAACCGGTTGCTGTTGAGTAGATTCTGACTCATGAGGACAGCATGTGTTGGAGCGTAAAAGTGCTCCATAGAGTTTTCTTGGCTGTAATTATTACAAAAGCAGATCTCTAGGTCTTTTTCCATGGTGCCGCTGGTTGGGTTTGAACCTCCCACCGTTAGGTTAGTAGTAAAGTTCAAACATTTGCGCCACCCAAAGGCCACACACACACACACACGCACACTCACCATAAGAAAAAAAATATATATGTATATTTTAAAATATAAGATAGCAGCTGCACAAGGTGAGCTGGAAAGTGGGAATTGATAACTAAGGACTAAGAACTGACAGTGAGAGGTGACAGCAAAACCTAAAACACCCTCAAGGAACTTAGAAATATGCTGGTCTTCCTCCACTGCATGTAATGTGAGCTTGAGCATTTTGTTTGGATAAAGGGTACACTCAGCATGCTAGAAGATTGAAGATTCATGAGTTGAAAATGCAAAATGCAGTTTGCTCAGATATTTGCACTACATATCAAGAAAGGGATTTCTGGGGGTGGCGGGTGGGGGGAGGGGGCAGGGGAGTTGGGGGAGGGTAGTCATAAGCCAAGGGAGAAATAAAGTGATTGAGGTTCATGTGTAAAGAATTAAAGAAAAGGTGGAATGAGATTTGCATTCCACTTCCTCTCCAGCTCATGAAAGTATCTCTGGCAAGTTTTATAGGAATTTATTTTCACAGAATTTTTGTTTTCCATCTAAGGCGTAGAAAAAGCTTGAGCGCTTAAAAAAGGAAGAATTTGTAACTGTCAAGTGAGCATGAGTAAATACTCCAGCTCCCCACCTCCCCAGAGGGCAACGGGTATATAAAAGCAAGAATAATTCGAAAATAAACTTCATTAATTTTTGGTTTATTCTAGCAAAACCAAATTAAAATGTGACCTGCACTTTTCAAAAGAAATTTAAACGAATAGTTCTTGATTATAATAAACAAAATTCAAAGAAATACAAATTTTGATTTTGACAGATAGTTATATTTATGGAAAAATCATGCTCTTTTATATAAAACACTCAAAAGACCAAGGTGTACATCTATTAAATAATATGACAGTTGTAATTAGAGTTGGAGTTTAAAAGTGAATATAAACAGCAACCAAGGAATGGTACAAATTAGGGATTGAGTGTGCAGAACAATGATCAAGATGTGATTTTTAAAAGATTAAGCACATTTCCTAACAGAAATTTCTCAACACGGGGAACATTTTTACCACAATTATAGTGGATCAATACGTATATGGAGATGAGTATTTCACTTAAAAATGATACTATGCTTATCTGGCAACTCTTTGCTGCATCAGGTACTGAAGTTTAGTGTTAATTTAAGAATATTTTTGAAATTTTGGCAAACAAAGATACAAAGATTCATTTAACATCAATTAAAATTTTGAGGAATGATTAGAGGCATGTGACATTTTAATAAGAATGGAAACCATCCACTCTGATCACACCATAGTCCCCCTTCCCCATGTCACCCATCTCTGAGCCAGAAAAAGGTATTCCTTCAAGTTCCCATGTTATTGGTATATCTTTATTCAGGCCTACTCTAAATCTCTTAAATACGGGCATATTTCTCATTATGCAAGCGGACTCCCACATAGAAATGCTAAAGGAAAGTGCAGAACAGCTGCATTCCACTTTTTTTTGGCATGAATAGGGCCTTTAATATCAATACTGAAATGAAGTGATTAGTACTATTTACTGAATTTTAAAGCACCTTAGGATGTTCAGCCAGACAGTTTATTTGATTGGCTGAACACGCGAACACCTCATTTTGGGAAAAATGTGTTGGCACAGGCAAAGAAACAGCTATCTGGCTGCTTCATAGACATTTTCAGAGGATTTGAGCTGATAATTCTACTTTAAAACATGATACTCTTATGAAGAATAGCGTGCTCTTTCTAGCATTATGTGGTCTTCTTTATCGAATCACACTTCTTACTCTAAAATTAGGAGCATTGAGTGTGATCATTTAGATTTGGCTCAGCTTACAAAAAGCTTTTTTTCATGACTCTTTGGTGTGTAGTACATATAGTTAATGTGAAATTATCCATTTAGGTCATATAGCGTTGATAGAATGTATATTGTATATTAGTACCCAGATATACTAATCTGATTCAGTTCTGATAGTAATTGCTCTTTGGTAAATTATTTGTTTTAATTGTTGTATTATTTTTTTACTAAGCGTATATTTAACATTTGTCTCTGCAGTGCACATACCTGGTTTCCTGTACTCTGAAAGAGTTAAGATCAGCGAGATATTCCTGCAATCCAGAGTTAGAAAACTACTGTAATGATACATATAATAATGAGGGAATTGTTTTTAAAGCACAAAGGTCAACATAGAATGTCAGTTCCTTTGTATCTTTTCTAAAACAATGACAAAGTTAAATCAGAAGGCAGGAAAAAAATGAGTGTACATGTGAATAAAATTGAATTAGAGAAAAATACTACCAAAGTTGTACAAAAAATATGGCTAAAGTTGGACACCACAATGTAAAGAAGCTAGTAAGAAATTTTTTTCCCCCCTCTGGATCAATTTACTCAGAACTTAACTTAAAACTAGCTAAATTTCAAAGGTTAATTTTTAAAAATTTGCACATTGTTAAAGATTCCAAATTGTGAAGAATATGGAAAATGTATATTAATAAAATTTTTCAACTTTTGGTCAAGATGCTCTAGAGAGTTCCAACATGGACAATGCAATGTATTCTAAAAGCATAGCTATAACAGACAAAATATGAAAAGACAAAACCAAAGAAACATGGCTAGGCTCACATCCAATATAAACATATCCATGGAGTAGAAATAGAATAGAAAATGCAAAACTGATAAGTAAGACTGAAGAAGTTTTTCTACTTGGCTCCTGGTAAGCTCCTACAGGGTAAAAGGAGCTAAAAATATTTTACTACAAAATTAGGACTAGATCCAGACTGACTGCTTGAAACCAGGGGCTTCTGTAGGTACATCTTCCTATGAGTTTTTGCAATAACAACAACAACAAACCCTGGATAAGAAAGAGAATCTGATTTTCACAGTTGCCTCATTGTATTACTCAGAATGGCAGATTTCAGCAAAAGCTTATGAGGCAAGCCAATAAACAAAAAAGGATGGTCTGTGTTATGCATGGAATCATGTCCCCACAAAATATGTGTCAACCTGGTTCATCTATGATTCCTAGTATTGTGTGGTTGTCCTCCATTTTGTGATCTGATGTAATTATCCTATGTGTTGTATATATTAACCTCTATGTTGTTAATAACAGAATTAGAGGCAGTTATGTTAATGAGACAGGACACAACCTACAGGATGAGGTTGTATTATGAATCAGTCTCTTTTGAGATAAAGAGAGAAGTGAGCAGAGAGAAGAGGGACCTCATACCACGAAGAAAGAAGAGCCAGGAGCAGAGTACATCCTTTGGACCTGGGGTCCCTGCGCTGAGAAACTCCTAGACCCAAGGGAAGATTGATGACAAGGACCTTCCCCAAGAACCAACAGAGAAAGAAAGCCTTCCCCTGGAACTGGCACCCTGAATTTGGACTTCTAGCCTCTTAGACTATGAGAGAATAAACTTCTGTTTATGAAAGCCATCCACTTGTGGTATTTCTGTTCTAGCAACACTAGATAACTAAGGCCACCCATACACAAGAAAAAAGACAGTCAACGAAATTTTACCTAAGGAAGCCCAGACATTGGATTTACTAAACAAAGACTTTAATCAGCTATTTTAAATATGTGCAAAGAAGGAAACTTATACCTAAAGAAATAAAGGAAACCACAAGAAAGATATGTCACCAAATGGAAAATATCAATAAAAAGATATAAATTATTTAAAAAAATAACCAAATAGAAATTCTTGACTTGAAAAGTAAAATAACTGAAAAGAAAAATTCACTAAAGGGACTCAATGGAAGATTTAATAAGGCAGAAGAATAAATCAGTGAACTCAAAGCTAGATCAATTGTGATTAACCAGTTGAGGAACAGAAAGGAAAAAGAAAAATGAATAGAGCCTTAGAGACCTACGGAACACCATGAATCATTCTAATATCTGCATAATGGGAGTCCCATGAGAAAAGGACAGAGAGAAAGAGAAAGAATTATATGAAAAAATTATGACCTAAAGCTTTGAAAATATGATGAAAAACATAAATCTACACATCCAAGAAACTAAAAAAACTCCAAATGGGATAAATGCAAATAGATCAACACTGAGACACATTATAATCAAATGTTGAAAACCAAGGCAAATAAAAATATTAAAAACAGGAAGATCTCTCAGCAAAACAGCTGATTTCTCAACAGAAACCATAGAGGCCAGAAGGCAGTAGAATGACATATTCGAAGTGCTGGAATAAAAAGGCTATTAACCAAGAATTTTCCATTCCACACAACTGTCCTTCAAAAATGAAGGAAAAATTAAGAAGCTAAGACATTCCCAGATAAAAATTGAGATAGTTTGTTACTATCAGACCTGCCCTATAAGAAATACTAAAGGGAATCCTTCAGGCTGAATTGAAAGGACAGTAGAATTCATTAGAATTAATTAACTAGAATCCACATGAAAAAACAAAGACAACCAGTAAAGCTAACCACATAGTAATATAAAAGATAGTATTAATGTATTTATTTGTTTGAAATTCCTCTTCTATCTGTGTTGATGGACAATGTATAAGGATATACAAAAATAAGTTTTATTTCTATACACTAGTAATGATCAATGTAAAACAGAAATTAATAAAATAATTCCATATACAATTACATCCAAAAGAATAAAATACTTGAGTAAATTTAACAAAATAAGTGCAAGAATTGTATACTGAAAACATTATTGAAAGATATTAAAGAAGATCTAAATAAATGAAGGGAGTCCCTGGTAGTGCAAACAGTTAGCAATGCTCAGTTGTTAACCAAAAGTTTGGCAGTTTGAGTCCACCCAGATGTGCCTCAAGAGTAAGGCCTGGCAATCTACCTCTGAAAAAATCAGCTATTAAAAACCCTATGGAGCACAGTTCTACTTTGACACACATGGGGTTGCCATGAGTCAGAATCAACTTGACGGCAACTGGTTTGGTTTTTATTTTCTAAATAAATTTAAAGACATCCCATGTTCATGAGTTGGAAGACTTAATATTGTTAGATGGCAATGTGCCCTCTAATTGATCTACAGATTCAATACAATCCCTATCGAAGTTCCTTTCTGATAGAGATTGTGTTGAATTGTGAGTCCCTTTGCTGGCATTTTGGCAGAAATTGACAATCTAACCTTAAAATTCATATGAAATGTAAGCGACCCAGAATAGCCAAAACAATCTTGTAAAAGAAAAACAAAGTTGGAGGACTCACTGTAATACTTCTACACTGCTACAGTAATTAAGACAGCATGGCACTGGCATAATGATAGACAAATCAGTCAATGAAATAAAATTGACAATCCACAAATGAACACTTACACTTATGGTCCACTGATTTTTTTGAAAAGGTGACAAGACAATTCAATAAGAAAAGAATAATCTTTTCAACAAATGGTGCTGGAACAACTGGATTTCCACATGCAAAAGAATGAATTTGTACCCCTACCTCACACCGTAAACAAAAGCTAAGTCAAAATAGATTAAAAACCTACATGCAAGAGCTAAAATTATAAAACACTTGGAAGAAAAGATACGCAAAAGTATTTATGACATTGGATTAGGTAATGTTTTTTTAGGTATGACATCAATTGCAGAAGCAAAAGAAAAAGTAGAAAAGTTCTGCACTTCAAAGGAGACTATCATGAAAGTTAAAAGACAACCACAGAATGAGAAGAAATATTTGATCCTCATATATCTGATAAGGACCTAGTATCCAGAATATTTAAACAAATTCTTACAACTCAATAAAAAGGCAAACAATTAAAAATGAGCTAAGTATTTTAACATTTATCCAAAGAAGATATACAAACAGCCAATAACCACATGAAAAAACAAGCAGTATCATTAGTCATTAGGGAAATGCAAATAAAAACTACAATGAGTTACAACTTCAGCCATGAGAATGGCTATAATCAAAAAGATGACAATGACGTGTTGATGAGGATGTGGAGAATTTGAAATCCTCTTACTTTGCTAGTGGGAATGTAAAAGGGTGCACTGACTTGGAAACCAACTTGGCAGTTTCTCCAAAAGTTAAACATAGAGTTACTATATGACCCAGCAATTCCATGTATATATATATATATATATCTTCAAGGGAATTGAAAACATATGACTACACAAAACCTTGTACACAAATTTTCATAGTAGCATTATTCATGATAGCCAAAGAGTAGAAACAACTAAAATTCCTATCAATTCATGAATGGATAAATGAAATGTGGCCTATATATACAATGGAATATTATTCATTCATAAAAAAAGAATGAAGTTCTAATACATGCTATAGCATGGATAAGCCTTGAAAATTTATCCTAAGTGAAAAAAATGCAGACACTAAAGTATACAAATTATGTGATTCCATTTATATGAAATGTCCAGAATGCACAAATCAATAGAGACAGAAAGCAGATTAGTCATTGCCAGGACCTGGAAAGACAGAGAATGGAGAATGACTGTTAATGCGTATGAGGTTTCTTTTATGGGTGATGAAATTATGGATTTCTCTGATGGATTAAGAATTAGATACTGGTGATGGCTACACAACTTTGCTAATATACTAAAAACCACTGAATCATACGTACATTTTAATAGGGTGAATTTCATGTTATGTGAATTATATCTCAATAAAAATAAATATATAAGTAAGTAAATAAATATCTAAAAATTTAAGCTAATTGTTTCTAAAAGAGCACAAAAACCTGCATAATATTTATGAATTTATTTAACTGTTAAATGGCAAACGTTTTTGCACCATGAGAAAATGATAACATTAAAATTATTTGCTAAAAACAGTTTAATAGGATAGAAGAGGGAGAATGGGTTGGTGTACATTAGGCAGTTACATTAATGTTTGTTGTCTACACATTTTGTTATAAATTTTTATAATTAACCACTATATACGAAACTTTAACTTTCAAACTAGCAGAGAGAAAAAGAGAAATGCATCCAACACAAGGCAGAAAAGGATAAGAAAAATGATAATCAAATAACCCAGGCAGATATAATAGAAATATTTCAATATATAACAAAACTAATAAATGTAAAAAGTTTAGACTCACCTATAAAAAGGCAAAGACTGTCAAATGAGATATTTTTTAATCTAAAAATATGTGAAACTTACAAAACATTCAGAAAAAGGAATATAAAAGATAAATCAGACAAACACTAATCAAAATGAAGCTCATTTAGTAATACAAATTTTAGATAATATAGAAATTAAAGGAAAAAATAACAATAGAAAGAAAAGGCAAAATAATCTGAGAAGGAAATGTAATTAAGAGTTTCATACTTCACAAGACATCCTTGAACTACATAAAACCAGATGAATTTTAGAGAAAAATTTGCAAACCCACTGTCGTTTGAGATATTTTAGTGTACTTCTGTCAAACACTGACAGATAAAGGAGAAAAAAAATTGTAAGAATATAGCTTTGAGAAGCATAATTAACCTATTCATCTAATTGAATGGATGTTGGAGTAGAAAAAGACTTCTTACACAAGACAAAGAAAAGAAAGTAAAATCCATAAAGAATGCAGAAATAAATTTCACTATGTTAAGATTAAAAACATCTGTACAACATAAAGCATGTTGTTTGTAGGTGCCATCAAGTCAGTTCCGACTCATAGTGACCCTGTGTACAACAGAATGAAACAGTGCCCAGTCCTGCACCCTCCTCACAATTGTTGTTATGTTTAAGCCCATTGTTGCAGCCCCTGTGTCAGTTCATCTCCTTGAGGGTCTTCTTCTTGCTTGCTGACCCTCTACTTTACCAAGCATGATGTCCTTCTCCAGGGACAGGTCCCTCCTGATAACATGTCCAAAGTACGTGAGAAGCAGCTAAGGAGCATGCTGGCTGTATTTCTTCCAAGACAGATTTGTTCGTTCTTCTGGCAGTGCGTGGTATATTAAATATTCTTTGCCAACACCATACCTGAAAGGCATCAGTTCTTCCTCAGTCTTCCTTATGCAATTCCAGCTTTTGCATACATATGAGGCGATTGAAGATATCATGGCTTGGGTCAGACACACCTTAGTCCTCAATGTGACATCTTTGCTTTTGAAAACTTTAAAGAGGTCTTTTGCAGCAGATTTGCCCAATGCAAAATGTCATTTGATTTCTTAACTGCTACTTTCCTGGGCATTGAATGTGGATCCAAGTAAAATGAAATCCTTGACAACTTCAATATTTTCTCTGTTTATCAAGATGTTGCTTACTGGTCTAGTTGTGAGGATTTTTTTTTTTTTTTTTTAATGTTGAGGTGCAATCCATACTGAAGGCTGTTGTCTTTGATCTTCATCAGTAAGTGCATCAAGTCCTTTTCACTTTCAGCAAGCAATGTTGTGTCATCTGCATATCATGGGATATCGCAGGTTGTTAGTGAGTCTTCCACCAGTTCTGACACCGCATTCTTCTTCATATAGTCTAGCTTCTTGGATTATTTGCTCAGCATACAGATTGAATAAGTATGGTGAAAGGACATAAGCCTGATGCACACCTTTCCTGACTTTAAAACCACCAGTATCCCCTTGTTCTGTTCAAACGACTGCCTCGCTGTCTATGTATATGTACAGGTTCTGAAAATGCCTTGCATAGTCAATAAAACATAAATAAACATCTTTCTGGTATTCTCTGCTTTCAGCTGAGATCGGTCTGACATCAGCAATGATATCCCTAGTTCCACGTCCTCTCTTGAATACGGCTTGAATTTCTGGTAGTTTCCTGTTGATGTACTGCTGCAACTGCTTTTGAATGATCTTCAGCAAAATTTTACTTGTATGTGATACTGATATTGTTCGATAATTTCCACATTCTGTTGGATCATCTTTCTTTGGAATGGGCATAAATATGGATCTCTTCCAGTCATTTGACCAGGAAGCTATCATCCAAATTTCTTGACAGACGAAGGAGCATCTCCATTGCTGCATCCGTTTGTTGAAACGTCTCATTTGATATTCCGTCAATTCCTGGAGCCTTGTTTTTTGCCATTCTCTTCAGTGCAGCTTGGACTTTTTCCTTCAGTAGCATTGGTTCTTGATCATATGCTACCTCCTGAAATGGTTGAAAGTCCAATAATTCTTTTTAGTACAGTGACTGTATATTCCTCCCATTTTCTTTTGATGCTTTCTGTGCCATTCAATATTTTCCCCATAAAGTCCTTTAGTATTGCAACTCAAGGCTTGAATTTTTTCATCAGTTCTCTCAGCTTGAGAAACGTGGAGCATATTCTTCCCTTTTGGTTTTCTAACTCCAGGTCTTTGCACATTTCAATATAATACTTTACTTTGTCTTCTTGAGGTGTCCTATGAAATCTTCTATTCAACTCTTTTACTTCATCATTTCTTCCATTCGTTTTAGCTGCTCTACATTCAAGAAAATGTTTCAGAGTCTCTTCTGACATCTATTTTGGTCTTTTCTTTCCTGTCTTTTTAATGACCTTTTACTTTCTTCATGTATGATGTCCTTGATGTCACTCCACAACTTGTCTGGTCTTTTCTCATTAGTGTTCAAGTGTTAAATCTATTCTAAATTCAGGTGGGATATACTCAAGGTCCTATTTTGTCTCTCATGAACTTGCTGTTACTTTCTTCAGCTTTAACTTGAACTTGCATAGGAGCAATTGATGGTCTGTTCCACAGTCAACTCCTAGCTGATGATACTGAGATGCTCCATTGTCTCTTTCCACAGATGTGGTCGATTTGGTTCCTGTGTATTCCATCCAGTGAGGTCCACGTGTTTAGTCACTGTTTATGTTGTTGAAAACAGATATTTGCAGTGAAGTTGTTGATCTTGTAAAATTCTATTATGCAATCTCTAGTGTCGTTTCTGTCACCAAGGCCATATTTTTCAAGTACCAATCCTTCTTTTTTGTTTTCAACTTTCACATTCCAATCCCCAGTAATTATCAGTTCATCTTAATTGCATGTTTGATTAATTTCAGACTGCAGAAGTTGGTAAAAATCTTCAATTTCCTCACCTTGGCCTTAGTGGTTAGTGAGTAAATTTGAATAAGAGACGTATTAACTGGTCTTCCTTGTAGGTGTATGGATATTATTCTTTCAATGACAGAGTTGTTCTTCAGGATAGATTTTGAAATGTTCTTTTTGACAATGAATGTGATGCCATTCCTCTTTAATTTGTCAGTCCTGGCATAGTAGACTATATGATTTTCTGATTCAAAATAGCCAATACCAATTCATTTCAGCTCGCTAATGCCTAGAATATCAATCTTTAAGCAGTCCATTTCATTTTTGATGACTTCCAATTTTCCTAGACTCATACTTTGTACATTTTGTGTTCCAATTATTAATGGAGGTTTACATCTGTTTCTTCCATTTTGAGTTGTGGCACCTCAGCAAATGAAGGTCCCGAAAACCTGACTCCATCCATGTCATTAAGGTCGACTTTACTTTAAGGAGGCAATTCTTCTCCAGTCGTATTTTGAGTGCCTTCCATCCTGAGGGGCTCATCTTCCAACACTATAGCAGACAACGTTACACTGCTATTCATGAGGTTTTCATTGGCCCATTTTTTTTCAGAAGTAGGCCTCCAGCTCCTTCTTACTAGTCTGTCTTAGTCTGGAAGCTCTGCCGAAACCTGTCCACCATGAGTGACCCTGCTGGTATTTGAAATACTGCTGACGTGGCTTCTACAATCACAGCAACATGCAAGCCGCCACATTAAGACAAACTGACAGACAGGTGGGATAAAACATGTTAAACAGTATTAAAAGATTAGTGATATAGTGGGGAAAATATTCACAACTCTATATAGCACACAAATCATATTCATATTCAAATATGTTACATGCATATATATAATATTTATATTGAAATATTTAAACCTATTTATATATACTTCTTAATATAAAATATATATTTATATAAATATATATAACTCAACTAATATACATAGAGAGAAAGAACACAAATATATTCCAAATTTAAAAATAGGCTAAAAACAGCTGCTCAACTACACTAAAAATTAAGAAGAAGGCAATTAAAAAATATTATTTCACCATTAGATTCACAGATATATTAAAATATGACATCACCATTTTTAAAATGGAAGCATGTAAACACTGGTGATAGGAATGTAAATTGGTACAATTGCTCTTGTTCTTCTTTCCCTCCATTTCTCCCCCAGCCCATTCTCCTCCATTCTTTGCCCTGTTCTCAGTCCCAAAAGGCTGATACATTTTTAAGAATTAAAAATAGTTGAAGCTGGCTTCAGGATTTCATCACCCAAGATCCCTTGACTAGTGTCTTCTGGTTTGATATGGTCAATAAGTATCACTGGCAGGAGACTGGAAGGTAAGATGAGAGAGAGGACAGCGTATTTCTTCCTACACGGAACATCTAAGGTGAATTCTGTTTCCTGCTGATACTATTACTTGAGAACAAAATTAGGTAATGTTCAAATCTTCATCCAAGCAATTCTACTTATAGAAATAAAAAATAAAAAAATAAATACACTCTAGAAAAACTCTTATATGTATATAAGGAAACAAGCATAGGCATGTTCATGGCATTTTATGAGAAGAAAAATAAAAATTGGAAACTGCCAAAATAACTATCAACATGATTATAAATAAGTTAATAAATATATGTATAAATAAATGCGTTGGGATACATTTACACTGTGAAATACCATAAAATAGTGAAAATAAATGTATTTGTATCAATGCACTTTAAAGGCACATATTTTGAATTAAAAAGGCAAATTGAAAAAGGATATTACAGTATATCTTTTATATGAATATTGAAAATGTAGGGAAATTATATATTGTGGATACAGAAATATGTAGGACAAGTATAAAAACTTGTATTTAAGAAATTTGTAATACTGAATGTTAAAATGATATGGAAAGTAGTAAATAGGCAGCTTCAACTATTTTTAATTCTTAAAAATAAATCTGAGCTTGTTTATTTTTTGTTGTTGAGAATATACACAGCAGAAAATACACCAATTCAACAGTTTCTACATGTACAGTTCAGTGACATTGATTAGATTCTTTGAGCTGTGCAACCATTTTCACCCTCCTGTTTTGAATTGTCTCTCACTTATTAACAGGAACTCACTCACCCTTATGTTTCCTATCTAATCTTTCAAGTTGCTGTTGTCAATTTATCCCATATAGATAGATCTTAAAATAGCACAATGCTCAAGGCAGATATTCTTTGCTAGTTAAGTTAAACCACTGTTTGCTGTTAAGAAGATTTCAGGGGGATACTTTTGATTTAAGGTTTAAAGATTATCTCAGGGTGATAGGTTTAGGGGTTCATCCAGCCTCCATGACTCCAGAAAGTCGGACTTCTATGAAAATTTTAGATTCTGTTCTGCATTTTCCCCTGTTTGATCAGGATTCTTATATAGAATCCTTGATCAAAATGTTCAATAGATTATACAACTTAAAAAAAATAAAGAGGCATAATCAAAGTTGAGTTGCTGAAGCTGAAAGGGTAAATATTGACAATACTGAGAAAAGCTCTGGCTAATCAAAAAACTCCAAATTCACTTGATCATTATTCTAAAAGGAAAAAAAGTGTAAACCTTCAAACAAATGTATAACAACTAATAAAAATGATAAATGCTTCCCCAAATATATCTGAAGCCAATATAAAATAAAGCTAATATCTGAAGAAACTTGATTTAAATATCTGAGTATTTATTTTATTAATCTCTATTTTTAACAAATTTTAAAAATAATTTCATTACAGGAGAGTTTTTAAAATTTCTCTTTTCCACATGATGATTAATAATATTAATTTACTAAAAATATGTTATTTTAAAAATTATCATTGACTTCCCAATACTTCAGAGAATGGAAAAATAAATTTACCCAAGAATTTTACATTCTTTTTTTCGTAAATGTACTAGGGAAGATACCTAAAACATTTTTCTTTGAATCCAGAAAAGGAAAGTTTCATGGAAAAGATCAAATCTCCTTATCTAAATTTCCTTTGAAATTGAATTCTTTAAAACACTATGCAATTCACTTAACTACTGACTATGCTTATAGATGGGAGAAAGTCATAGTTTTTTTCAAAGGAAAATCTTCCCTTGTTTCAAAAGAACTAAATCTACTTTTTCTAGTCCAAGCAATACAAATTTCTGAGAAGTTTTATCAAAAATATTTTTCCGAGGACTCCGGCAAGATGGCGGTCTAGGCAGAAGCACCACGCCGTCCCTCCACAACAAAGATCCGAAAAACTAAGCCAAACAGAGAATCAAC
>NW_004443954.1:19161797-19181562 GCF_000243295.1 Trichechus manatus latirostris | reverse complement strand
AAAATGTTGTGGGGTTGTTAACCAATGTCATAGAACAGCATGTGTGTTACTGTTACATGAGAAACTATCTGTTCTGTAAGCCTTCACCTGAAGTACAAAAAAATATTAAAAAAAAAAAAATATATATTTTTCCTCTGAAGACACAGTCCATTTACCCTTTAACATTCAAGCTAGTCTATTTGCATGGATGGGAATGAATTGGGAATGTTATATTTTGGCAAAACAAAAAGGGATTATTAAATTCTGTAGTCATATGTGCTTCTTTCTATGTTTATGTGTATCAATTTACCAGTAAATACAATAGTATGATATAAAATTAAAATATTTAATGCATATCAGATATGTTTAATTAAGTAAAAGCCACAAGTATAGTACACAAAAATAAAGCCATTTGTTTTGGCTGATTATTCTTAGGCTAGGAACATAACATTTTTTGCTTAGGGAAACTAAAAAAATCTATTGCTGTTGAGTCAATTCTAACTCATAGCAACCCAATAGGAAAGAGTAGAACTGCCCTATAGGGTTTTCAAGGCTGACAAAGACTGCCACATCTTTCTCCAGCAGGGTGGCTGACGGGTTCAAATCACGAATGTTTTGGTTCGCAGCTGAGCACTTAATCTCTGTGCCACCAGGGCTTCTTTCAGGAAAACCACACAGATTAAGAATTGAAATTGATTCTGGAAAATAATATTGTCATGTAACCCATACAATAAATGCCTGTGTGGTTCAGCTCATTAGAACAATTAGCCTCAAAAAAATTGATATGCTGTAAAATGTTGAAATTATATATGTTATGGGAAATGATAGTAAAAGAACCCATTACCTGTGGATCCTGATCATTGCTTCTTAGATGTGCTCATTATAGAGAAAAGTTAGAGTTGCAAAACATGAAATTTCATAAGCAGAATATAATAGTCAAAATATATAAGAGCTATAGATCAGAGCACATTTCACTTTTAGAGATAAAATTACTTTGTATTTTCAAGTATGGTAGTGCTAAGAGTAAGATTCTAAAAATGTATAAATTCTATCTATTAATTCTCTTTTAAATAAGAATAAAACATAACTGGAATTTTTTATAGTTGAAGACTATTTAAATAATTCTTTCCCTCCACAAACCTACTGAAATGACAGGAAAATATACATGTTGGCTGCCTAAATGGCCCCAATCCACAGATTAGAATTTACCTTCTCATATATCAAAGTTATCTTACTCCAGGTATATTCAGGAAAAATTAGGGTTGTCTCATGCTGTTTCTTGAAACAATCCATGCTGAAGCCTACTTTTCCCTCCTTCCAAACCAACATTTCAGCCTCTGCACACCTTGTGATGTAGCCTTCTGAATCTACATCACGTCACAGAAAACGAGTTAAGTGTAAATCAAACCCATGATTATGCTTTTTTAAAAGAATTTCCTATACATGTTATGGGTAATTACTCACTGGCCATGTCTTTCCTTAGGTTCCAGCACACTACCATGTTGTTAGATGTCTTAAGAGTTGCAGCAGACATCCACTACCTGCTTTTTGATAACTGCCCTTACATGATTGATGGGAGAGGGGAGGAGGGCTGTCAATCAAAAGGCACCACTTTTCCTATAGTCAGAACCAAAACCAAACCTACTGTTGTCAAGTAGATTCTGACTCATGGCGACCCCGTGTGTTTCAGAATAAAACTGTGCTCCATAGAGTTTTCTTGGTTGTGACCTTTCAGCAGCAAATTGCCAGGCCTGTCTTCCGTGGCACTTCTGGGTGAGTTTGAGCCCCCAACCTTTGGTTAGTAGCTGATCGCAAACCATTTTCACCCCAGGGAACTTCCTCTGCCACAGAAATGGGCGTACAACCTAAACTGGACAGTCAGAGTATCCCATCTCCCTGGGTTCAGATATGGGCTGGAGATTGACATGGGAGCCAAGCAAGACCAGTCATGGCCGTGTTTCTGGAATTTATTTAGAAACTGGGAGAGGAAATCTAAGTTATTAGCCAACTGTTTTCAGGGACTTATTATCCTGTATTATATTGGTATGTTTATCTTATACTCCACAGTATTACTAATTATAGAATCACCCACTCCTGATTTGAAAACTGCATGTTTTCTAGCCACATCCAATTAAAAGGAACTAAAACTGCTTATGCTATGCTATTCCTTACCATTTCACCCTTCTTTGTCATGGGTCAGTAGCAAAATTATTTCACTAGCTAAACAATAGGGGATAGGATGACTCAGGAGATTGGTGATAGATGATGGAGCCATCCTCATCTAACATGTTTACTTGAATTTAATCTTACTCTCTGATCAAAATTCTGTGAATCACATGAGGTAAGTTAAATAGTTTCTGCCCTTATTTCATAGCCAGATAGCCTCAATGCAATCATCAGCACATATACCCTTCAGCCCATAAAAGATACAGTAATAGATGTACTGGGAATATTTCCATAGGAGTAACCGTTTCAGTTAAGAGGCCAAGGATTAAATGGGCATGGAAAATGAACAAACTTCTAGAAGTCCCAAAGAGAACATATGGCTTTGAGAACTGAACAATGCTCTGGATATTCCTTACAGACAGAGATTTCTAGTCTTAGATATATCATTCACTTGTGTCGCTAGGGTTGGTGTTAACCAGTGCAGTAATTCATGGTGTCAGCCTCCCCTGGGACCTCCTCCCATACCATACCGTACAGAATCCTTCATACTGTTTTTTGTACTATTGTTACACATAAATCATAATTCCCATATATCAGTCTTTCTTTTACTTTAATTACTACTTCATTCTCAAAAAAAGTTATTGCTACACGTTCACAAATACTAATTACCATGATATTGTAACTAAAACACAAGAAAATTTGACAAAATCAGCAACTATAAAACACTGGCAGCAACTAAAACAACAGCACATGCAGACAAAGCCACGTGATTTGAAGTGTCATTTAATTGGGTAATAATGACAGCTCTGACTGGAGCACATTAGAATGTTCAAAAAGTAAATTAGCATAGAGTTTTAGCCCTGTAGATATGTTGATACACGTACGGGAGCTCATGAAAAGTGTTTTTTTTTTTTGTTACAACTCACTACAGGGATATTTTTATAAAAAATAATAAATTTTTGCTGAAACACTGCACAAAAATTGTATAGACAATAATTTTGGTGTCACCCCTCTGACAGTGTCACCCAGTGCGGTCCGCACTCACTGCACTCTTCTAGTGTCGCCACTGATATAATTAGCTTACTGTTTGTCTAATACAGACCTGCAGAGAGAGATTGCTAACTAATTCAGGATTTCCCTAATTACCAATCACCAGGATTTTTAATGACAGTTTAGGGTAGGTTGTATTTGTGTGTGCGTGTGTGTGTGTGTGTGTGTGTGTGTGTGATATTTTTAGTATTACTTATGCTTACCAAGTAACTTGCTATAATAATTCTCCTGATGCAAAATCATTGTGTCCTTCTGGTTCTAACTAAGGTTACAGTTAGTTTTTGATCTCTGCACTGGACTAGCAATAATACTGTACCTTGAAATACAAAGAGATATTATATTCAAGTGGCAGTGTACTTTCAGTACTGAATATTGTGGTTATTATGCCTCTTTGACAACTGAGATCTTTTCAAGCATATACAGCTAACTTCTTAATTTAGGGATTTATGATTCTGGTGTTCCAAACACTAAGACACCGTAGTACCACTACCGGAAAGCAGATAGTGGAGGAACGGGAGGAAGACATAGTCAATTGTATCCTCTAGAAGCCTTTCCTGTAGGATGGCAGAAGAAAAATGGACTGAATATTTTAGAGTAGAGCAAATAGTAGCAAAAGGATAATTTCTTCTAAGTCCACCATAGACTCCTAGATTCTTTGCCTTACTTACTTGGTCTACATATCAGACTTTCCATATATCCTGCTTTTCTCTGATAACGTAACTTTTTAAAACCCATTTGATCAGTGTGTTTACTAAATGGGCATAATATTGATGTTAATATATAAAAAAAAGTGAGTAAAATATTATATTTTTCTATGAAAAGAAGTGTAAATAATCTCACTATACATGCCAAGAGTTTATATTCTGGAAGCTAAAGAAAAAGAGAGTGAAAAGGTCTTCTCTAATTCAACACCTCTAGAATTTATTGTATCCTTATTATGAAGAATTACAAAGGTAGTTGGGTGAATGGCTACTTGTGTTTGAAGGCTTTTAGAGGGGTGAGTAATCTGGGCTATCTTGTACATATTTTATTATGCGAGAAAACTATGGCTCAAATTATAATTTACAGGATATACATGTAAGTACACAGACACATATATGTATGTTTATATAAGTGTGTATGTTATAATTGTATATAATCCAACACCCACACACACATATGTATCTTGGCATTCATAATCACTGTAGTTGTATTGTTGTTAGGAGCGCTCAAGTCAATTTCAACTATAGCAACCGCATGTGACAGAGTAGAACTGCCTCATAGGATTTCCTAGGTTATAATCTTAATGGGAGCAGATCACCAGGTCTTTCTCCTATGGAGCTGCTGGATAGGTTCAAACCGTCAACCTTTTGGTTAGCAGCTGAACACTTAACCATTGTGCCACCAGGGAACCTTTTATAATCACTAAAGGCACATAAAAAATCCAAGAAATTTAAGAAAAATGTATCATGTGTATTCCAACACAAGCCCTATGACCAAATTTTTTCCATTCCCTTCCCCCCAAAATTATAGTCTTTCAGGAGTCAAAATATAGAGGAAAAAAGAGTAGAGATTCTTTTTCAAAATTATTTAGAATCTTCCTCTAAATTTGTAAACTGTATTTAAGGATATATGTTAATTACATATGTATATACAAGTGTATGCTCTGTCCAAGACCTTATAAATAGGTACATTACAGCTAACGGATCATGTGAAAGATGCTGTATATGTTTTCCATTTCTTTTACATTAGTCCCCTTTGAGCTGCTATGATGTCATATCTTGATGTCCCTGTGATCCCACTGCTTCACCTTTAGGATCCTGATAATGACCCTAGCCCCTCTTTGTGTTTATAACATACTTCCACATTTCTCTGGTTTGGCCCTAAGTGCTCTCTCTCAGACAACATCCATATCTAATTTCCTTTTCATCTGGTAGCTGTGGGTTAAGGAGCTTCCACTACCCTTTGTGATCCAGCAGGCACCACCCATTCTGGCCTGGCTCATAACCAAGAATAGGGTAAGAGGTCAAACAAACCTATCAGCAATTTCCTTCCTTTCTTGAGTAATGTGTGTGTGTTTGTTTGTTATATATGTATTGTTTCTCTGCAAGGATCACCAAAAGCTGTTCACTTTTACCTGGCAGTGGCAACAGTATACTTTCTCTACCTTGCCTCATGTTATGTTCAGTCTCTGCTATAATTTAATCTGAAGAGATGTTCATTGTCTTGGCATCCCATAGCACATCACACTGGTCCACTACACTGATGATATCACACTGATTGGACCTGCTGAGCAGAAAGTAGCAAACAAGAAGTACCAGAGAAGCCTTTAACAGACATGATTGTGCCAGAGGGTAGAAAATCAATGACTGGAACATTGAGAGATCTACCCCTTGAAGGGGAGACAGGAGAGTGCTAGGATAGTCTCTAAAGGGGAAGACTACTTGCTGCACCTTACAATGCTTACCATTAAAAAAAGTTCTCTTTGTGTCTTAGAAGAAATATATACCACTTTCAAGTGTGCTGCTGTAACTAATTTACTACGTAAATGTTAAGGATGCTAGTTTTGAGTGGGATTCAGTGAAAAAGAAGAATCTACAGTAAGTCCAGGCCACAGTACAAACTGATCTGCTACTTGGGACTTATAAACCTCAGATACCTGAAGTATGACAAATAAGATGCTGTGTGGAACTTTTAGTGAACTCTCATTGAAGTCATGGCACAGACACTTAAGGTTTTGGAATAAATCCATGTGCTCTTCTACAAATAACTAGCTTTTCTTCTTTGGAGAAACATCTCCTGGCTTGCTATTGGGGCTTGGAGGAGTTTAATTCCATGACTATGGCACAACAAGTGAACTTGACATCAGGAAATAAATGTTCTGGAACATATCAAGTCATAATGTTTGGTGTGTACACAACCAAGCCATCGACTATTGGAAAGGGCCTAAAAGGGATTAGGCTCACAAAGTACTAAAGGTGCAGATAATTTGTAGGAGAGGTGGTTCAGACCCTATGGCAGAATCTGCTGTGTGGCCTTTTCTCCCTCAATCCACAGCAATATCTCATTGAGAGTATCCACATATATTCTTTGAAATGTTGGCCACTTTATCTGTTTGTTTTTCCCATAGTTACAATACCAAAAACAAAAAAATCAAACCCATTGCTATCGAGTCAATTCCAACTCATAGCGACCCTATAGAACAGAGTAGAACTGCCTCATACAATTTCCAAGGAGTACCTGCTAGATTCAAACTGCTGACCTTTTGGTTAACATCCATAGCTCTTAAGCACTACCCCACCAGTGTTTCCAGCAGTTACAATACAGTGGTCCAAAAATCAAGTCCTAGAAGTGGGAGGTCTCTTCTCATTATTTCTGGAAAAATGTATTGTTTTGAAGTATTGTTTTAATATATGTAAAATATATTGTCTTTCCCAATTTGGCATCATTGTGGATGGCCAGTTTTTCTGATAATGCAACAATATGAATTACATATTGGCTTATTAGTCACAAAAATATGCCTAAGATGTTTTATTGCATTCAAATCATTCTTAAGTGTCTAGTTACTCAAATATATTATTTTTCTTTGGATATGTATATCCTTATGCTACTTCATTAAATTCAATTAGTCCCATATCTCAAAGCTATGCTTTCGTTTAGCACTTTCTTCTTGTGTCTGCACCCATTTTGGCTTTATAACTTCATTTAAACAAACAAATCTCAAGATAAAACTGACTTATATTTGACTCATAGAAAATACTGAGGAATTATGCTTATTGCCTCCTACTGATTTAGCCATGAACCATTAAGTCCTTCATAGGGATTTGGGTTTATATCTAGTGGCTTCTCCGTTATTGAAGAATTGTCTATCCTCTTCCCCTGGAGAGATGGCATATGGTCTCCTTTGGGGTTTTTCGTTTTCTAGTTCCAATATATTGTGATCAATTAAGGCCTTGGTATAAACATTGGAATGAGATAAGTCTCCCCCTGGACATAGAGAAAAGCTGAATGGATTTGAATATATGATTCATGACTATAAATATCTGAATATGTGAAGGAGTGTTCTTCCCACTTTCCAGATCATCACTCCCAAGTAATGAGCACTTTCTTTTGTTCTGCTGTCAGATAATGTAAAGCAACAATAAGCCCTTATAAGCCTTGATGTTACCCAATTCTCTCAGTAAGATCCCATTATGTATTCTAAGAATAATGATAAATAAGATTTAAGGAATAGTCACAGTTTAATTTTGTTCCTTTTATGTCAGATTGCTTATCAGCTCATAAACTAAAATGATAATGATGTAGCTTAATACTCTCCTCTTTTTATTATCAAAATTTTGTCATTAGAGTTCCTAGTGAACTTTTATAGTGAACTTCACAGGAGAATTTTTTATCTTTTAAGAAGGAACATAGGTAGGTGGATGACTTTGTAGGAGTACTATTTGAATCACCATCCAACTCCATGGAAGATGTTTGGAGTGCTTTAAGTTTACAAAGTCTCAGTGAATTTCTACATCTAAGAAATACTTTATGCTGTTTTCAGGCAAGGTGCACACCTATCATCAGGTACTTATCAGTGTCAAAATGGAGGTATACAATATCACATTCATCTTAAGGATACTTTTCAACCACAGGAAAAAAAGGCATATTTAGAATTCACTAAGGGAGAATTGTCATCATATTAGACAATGGTGTTAAAAATGGGTACTTTTTTAGTATTAACCATCTGCAAAATAGAAATGTAATAAAAGTTTCACCCTGACTATATATTTAACATATTTGAAGAATGCCTTTTAAAACTCCAATTATTTAGAGGAATCCCTGGGTTGCAGAAGTGGTTAAGTGCTCAGCTACTAACCGAAATGTTGATGGTTTGAATCCACCCAGAAGCTTCTCAGAAGAAAGATCTGGAAATCTATTTCAGAAAGATAACAGCTATTGAAAATTCTGTGGAGTGCAGGTCTACTCTGAAAATGGGCTTGCAATGATTCTGAATCAACTCAACAGCAACTGGTGGTTATAAAGTAGAATAAAAGATTTGAAGGAGAGATAAACAAGTACACAAATAATTATAGCATATAAGAAAATTTTAATAAAGGAAATATACCACAGAATGGAGAAGAAATTGTATTGGAGAAGAGCTTAACGGCCATGATTGTGTTTGGTTTGGTCACAGAGGGAGGAGAGATCTAAGCAGAATGTGAAGGAATAGGAATTTTTTGGGCAGGTGTGCGGAAAAAAAAAAAAAAAAACCAAAAACATTCTAGTTAGGGAAAAACGTGAGAAAAAAACCTGACATGGGAAGTAGTTTAGTGTACTCATTAAATAATAAGCAGTTTAGTATTGCTGCAGCATAGAATTCAACAAAACCAAAAAGAGACTTATCTGAAAAATATGGACTGGGCAGATTATAAATGACTCCATCCATCCTTCCATCCAACTATCCATCTTTCCATCCACCTATTCTTCCTTTCTCCCTCCCTCCATCTCTCACTTATTCCTTTTTTCCTTCCTTCCATCATTTAATTATGCACAGTTTTAAGAAGCTTATATTTTGTCCTCAAGTCTAAGGAAACCTTTCCTGAGTTCCTCACCACTGGAGACTAAGTGGATTTTGCACTAATGAGTGACAAAATGAGAGGCAGTTAGACCGATGAAGAGTCTGCTGGAAATCTAATACTGAATTACTACACAGTTAAATTACTGAATTATAAAACAGTTATAGAGTACCATGTATATTATTGTTACTATAGAGTATCTTAATTATATCATGTATCATATCAAATCATATCATACTATACTATACTATGGTATGTCTATATAGTATATTATATATTCTCTATAATACCACATATATACTCTAGATAGCAAATTATGTATACTTTTTATATAATATATAAGATCATATCTATTCTACCATCTTTAAAATATATACTTTATATTCCTTTCTCTATACCAGCCAGGGACTCCCATATAACATATCACACACTATATTATAAACCCAAAATCAAACCTACTGCCATCGAGTCGGTTCTGACTCATAGCGACCCTGTAGGACACAGTAGAACCGCCCCATAGGGTTTCCAAGTCTGTAAATCTTTATAGAAGCAGACTGCCATGCCTTTCTCCCATAGAGCAGCTGGTGGGTTCAAACCACCAACCTTCTGGTTAGCAGCTAAACACTTTAACCACTGTGCCACCAGGGCTCCTTCTATATTAAAAAGTACCATTACATCATAGAGTTTGTATTATTATTGTATATTATAAAACATATTTAAAACACACGCAGAAAATCATATCTGAAAACATTGTCCCCAAAATATTAAAGGTTATCAATAATCTGGGCGATCAATTTTTTTCAATATTCTTTTTACTTTATTGAGTTATTTTAATTTTTTCAGTGAATAAATATTATTTTTACAAAAAGTCATCTTTTAAACATAAAGTCAGTTATACTGATCTGGCAAAAAATTATGAGGATCCTAAAGTCTGCCCATTGCTGACGGAGAGTATATGTGAGATTTAAAAGACATTTTAGAGATAAGAGTGTCAATGTTTGATGCTTTATCAAATGTAGGCACTAGGAGTCCAGGGGGATTTCCAAGGATTCCACTTGGGGTGAATAGATCGGTAAGTGAGTTCAGGAGAAAACAGATGATGTGGAAAGGCAGATAGGGATGGAAAAAGGAGCAGAAGGACGAATTTGCGGTGCCCAGGGGGCATATGTGAAAAGATACCCCATTGACTATACGTATCCGGAGCTAGTAGGGGACTACGAAGTTAGAAATATAATTCAGGGAACCAATAAAATACATTAATTTGTATATTTCTCACAATAATAGTAATGATATTTATTCTATTATTCTAATTTGTGTCTTCAATGTTTAATAATTTTAGTGAGTTATATGTCGGAAATGATCTTCTGTGTCAAGTTTCCCAGGGTCTTCTCAATATATAATTTTTAGTCTTATTTCCTAGAAGCAGAAACTGAGACCGAATGATTAAATAACATGGTCACAGCCACACAAGAGATAAGTAGTAGAGCAGGGATCCTAATCCAAGAACTATAATTCCATCCTAGACCAGAGCTAATTCCTGAGCTATACCAAATAAGGGTGATCAATAGCCTTACAGTGAGGAGGGACTGGAAATTGGTACTAGAACCCATTGTAAACTGTGTAGTTAAATTTATGTAAGTACAAACAACGAGCTATGTATTGTTCAAATATTTAAATCAATATATAAATTTTATAAGTAAAGGCATATATATATACACACATATATATAATAAAGCTATAAATATATATAATAAAGCTATTTCCTGGCAGAAAAAAATAAAGGTACAATTAGAACCATAGATGTGAAAGAACATGGCCAGGAAGGGGCTATAGAATGATAGAAACCTAGGCTGCATCAAATTCAGTGGGCAGACAAAAAAAAAAAACAAAAAACAACACCATCTAGACTGAAAGAGAAGACCAAGAGGATTAAGGGTAGAATTGGGGGAGAATTTGTGAGAGGAAAGTTTGTAAGAGGAAGAAGGGGTAATTTTTCTTCCTTTGCCTCCAATCAAATTGGCAAAACACATAATTAAACATTTGGTAAATTTCTTCTTGTCTTTGGCTTTGAGCAGATTTAGATTACTTTGATTTCAATTGAACTTAATTTTGTTGCTGCTGGAAGATTAGTTAAGAAAAGAAGTAAGCTTCATTTAAATGAATCTAAGTTATTGGTGTGACATGAAAGATCTCTGTAGCAGCTCCGGCTTTATGACACCAGAGAGGAGTAAAGGAACAGTGTTGCACTATTTATGTAGATATCATATTTTTCTGAGTGCCCTTTATTATACTGCAAGTACAGTAGTTTCCACTTCCCCAAACTGGGAATACTTCCAGAGGAATGCATCTGGATAGCATTTGCCCATTGCCTTTCCCAGAAAAGAATTAGTCAGCAAAGGCCCTATTCATAAAAACAAATTCCATCCATTTTGACTTGAATATCACATCTTTATGTGAAAAAATGTGGGGTGAGCCCTTTTTCCTACATAAAGAATGCTTTTCTGTGATTAATGGACCCTTCCCCCTCCATATGTAAGTAGACACCTTCTGATTATATACCTGAGGGAGCTCAAAGACTACAGACAAGGCAAGAAGGATTTGATGTGATGTTTCTGGACTGAACTGTACCCTTTCTGAAAATGTGGAAGATACTGGTTTCAAGAGAAATGTGTGCTTGTTAAATCAAAAAATAAATATAAAAGGATATTTTGAACATAAACATATAAATGTACACTCATATTCTTGAATCAGGTGGAAGTTTTAAGAATCATAATTTCTCTTAACAATTTGTAGTTACCCAGTCTCAGGCTCTTAATCTGACATTTTACCTGGCAAAATTCTAATTCCCAAAAGTAAGGAGTTAATTTTAATGGAGTAATATAGTTTGAATCAGCCCATAAGGCTGATAAATTGGGTTGATTGGAATCACATCATTAGACAGTGAATTTTGGCAGATTTTTAATAGTCACCAAGGGTGCCTGAGATTTATGGCTCAGCCAGTTTATTATTTTCTTTTGGTTGAATGATCATTTTAATGTCCTGTGTCTTACAGCATACCTTGCCTGGGATACTGTGGAATTTGTTCAATAACAAAAGATTTTAACATATTATAAGTCTAGGTCATTGCATTTCATCTGAAATACAGAGCAGAACTTAAATGTTATGTTTTACTTCAGGCACTTCAGGGAGATGAAGTCATTTATTGAAGACATTTAATGTAGTTCCAACTGTTGTTCTAAGGCCAGACAAAAAGGAAGCTCACGTGAAAGTGAATATCACTGACAAAAATTTTGCACTGCCTTTAGAAAAAATGGAATTTTAAAAACTACCAGAATAGCATCTTAGGCTATCCACGTTGTTATCACTGTCATGTTTATTATAGAAGTACAGCTTACTCTTTACGAGGCTTAACAAAACTGCAATAAACACACATGGGCATGCACAAGGAACTTAGGCAACAACATAAACTTTACATCTCCATGCTCCCACTGATGTTTTACTCCATACAGTTACATGTATTTAATACTATAAGAAAATGTTTGGGTCAAAATCTCTATGTCTTCCTGAAAGATGTCAGTTTGATGACTAAGGTGTGTCTGATCTAAGCCATGGTCTTTCCAATCACCTCACATATGTGAAGAAGCTGGACAAAGAAAAATGGAAGACAGAAGGAGAATTGATGCAATTGAATTTGAGTTGCGGTGTTGGGGAAGAATATTGAATATCCCAAAGACTGCCAGAAGAATGAACAAATCAGTCTTAGAAGATATAGAACCAGAATGCTCCTTAGAAGTGAGGATAGTGAGACTTTGAAACACTTATTTTGGACATATCATTAGGAAAGACCAATGTCTAGAAAAGGATACCACAGTTAGTGAAGTAGAGGACCAGCAAAAATGAGGGAAATCCTCACAACAATGGTCACAGCAATGGACTCAAACACACCAACAATCATGAAGATGGCACAGAACCAAGCAATGTTTGTTTCTGTTATACATAAGATCCCCATAAGCCGCAGCTAACTTGACAGTGGCTAACAATAACAACACAGTAAGACACTGGTCTCAGACAGGCGAGTATAACAGTCCTTCCTCGCCACAAAGATGGGTCAGTTCTGCAAGGTACTTGTGTACACTTGTAAGTAAATGAAGTGAATAAAGATGTGAGGATTTCAAGGAAATGAAACTATGTCACTGTAAAAATCCATCTATCAACCCTGGGTATAATACTTCTGTGTAGGCTACCATACAAAGGGTGGCTTTCAGGATGAAAGCGTAATTATAAAAATGTAAAATAGGAATAATATCATGCCACACATCTTAGTAATCACATTGTTTGCATTATGTTATTTATCCTCACAAAAACTAGATGAGGTAGGCCCTATTCTCCCCATTTTTTAGATAAGAAAATTGAGGCTTAAAGAGGTTAGGCCATTTGTGTAAGATCACATGGTTAGTAAGCACCACATCCAGGATTCAGTTCTAGGTGCGTATGACACTGAGCCAGTGCTTGTAACAGCGCACTATTTTGCCTCAAGAGTAACCACAAGACAACCAGATTTCACAGTCGGCAGTCACATTTGGCTAGTGTCAGTTAGGGTTTCCTCTCTTTTAACCATTTGAAGCCAAGTTGTGTTGAGAAAATAACTGGTATGCCATAAACTAGCTCCATTCTTGGTTAAAAAAAAAAAAAATCTGGAACCCAGATCTACAGAAAGTTGAATTGGTGTCAAGAACACTGCATGGCAGGTTCAGGTGTAATCTGCCTACCTTTCTGTGTGACATAGAGAGTTCAGATTTGAAAACTTCATGCAAATCCTTTTAAGGGGCAAATAATATTCTTTCAGGATCTTCCTTTCAATAGTAGTTTATCTCCCTAGTATTATATGCTCTTGCATTCTTCGCAGACCATAGACACCCCATGGACTAATGGAATGGCCTTTTCTCTTAATCCAACCACTATCGCAAAGCAACAGAAGAAATGCCCAAGGGTTCCCTGCAAGTGCCTAGAAAAATACTGAATACATTCTCTTCTGCATGACTGATAAGTAAGGAATGCACTTTTACCATTATCCTTAAGAATTTTAAAGCCTTTGCATAAAGTAATTTGACTTAAACATATAGCAAAAAACAAACAAAATCTAACTTTCTGTCAATCTCCATTAAACAGGGTAACTGGCATTTTTATCTCAAAATGTCTTGTGAGGACGGCTCATTGGCTGCATAAATATAAATGCACATATCTGAAATTCAAATGTACGATTTCAAATAACCAGTCACAGGCCAAAAATGTTGGCGAGATCACTCACAGATGTTTCGCAGAAATGGAGAGAAGAGAGGTCAACGTACTGTAAATACATGTAGTTGCCTGAAGCTCCCTGGTCAATTTCCTCCTCAGCAGAATACATTTAGTGTAATAAATGTTTCATCTGGGAAGCTTTCCAGATTTATCATTAAAATAAAAAAGTAAGCACAGTTGTTCTTACTGGATCTTTTTTCCATCACAGTATCAACCACATCTCAGAGGCATGCTGAAATGTGTTAGTGAGTACAAAAAGGTCAGGAGTGAAATGAGAATGTAAAAGAAAGAGAAATAAAAAATAAGGGGAGGGTATGGATTTTACAGGGAAAATCCCTTACTTATGGAATAAATTCAAACTCGATGCCTCCTTATCATCAGCTGGACGGTGGCACCATATATAGGAATACAATTTTGTCTTACAATGCCTTTATTCTTTGGCATAGGCCAAAATAATCTCTCTTTTCTAAATTTCCATAATATTTGATGACTATTATGCCTTGTATTGTTAGTTAATTTTATCAGACTTTAAATTCATTAAAGCCAGGAACCATGTCTTTCTTATATTTTATGAATTCCTCATTATTCACAGCACAGTGTCTTGCACACTGAAAATAGTCTATAAACATCAGCTCACTGACTGACTTAAGGAGACTTGGTTGCAAAGATTTTTTTATAATTGAAACTAAAAAATAAATTCTCTTAATTTTTCAGAAGTTTTTAATGTCAGTATTCAAGAGTCTCAGTGATGCCTTAAATGAGAGAAGGAAAATTTTGTAAGTGTATCAGAATTGTATTCAAAGGAAGACACATTTAAAAAAAAGAAAAAAGAAACTCAAGCTCAGGGACAGAAAGAACCTTTATTGTTGTCATGAAAATATGGTCATGCTATTATTTTGACCAAGGAATCATAACAGTCAGAAACTCTAGAAAACTGGACTTAGTACTGAGTGCCAACCTGCAACTTCCAGGCCAGAGAAAAATGTGAAAAATGCCAGCACCAGAAAACAAAATGGTAGAGTTGACACTCTACTCTTGGTATGCACTGTATCAGCTATATTGTCAGGTTTTTATAAAAGTATTTATATATATATGCTAATTTGAAGAGATATGATAGATACAGATATTCTAATTAAATATGTATGTGTGTATTCTACTTGGATGAAAATTTTTCCTTGAAATTATCAAAAAAGAGTGCTTTAAATATGGATTTATATCCACTATTATTAGATGTCTTTTACCCTAAACTGTACATTGACACTTTAGCTAAAAATAATCAAAAGCCACTAAGATTAACAAGACATTTAAACTTTGCATCCAGAACACTAAAGCAATGGTTAGGCTGTTTCATGTTGTGTTTCAGGAATGCAAGCTTTGATCCAGTACTTTACAAAATTGCACTAAACTTAATGATGAATGTTTAGAAGTTTCTGTTGAAACTTTTAAATAAATAATGAAAGAAGGAGGGAGAGCTACATACCATGGGGGAAACAATGTTCTTTCTGCTGTGGCAAACCTGGTAAAATGATAAAAATTGTAATAAATAAAAATATGGATGATGCTTATATGATAGATTGCTGAAAGTTTGCAAAAAAAAAAAAAAAAATTACACAGCCTGAGAGATTAAGTACAGTTCAATAAAAGTACAGATGTTTCTAGCATGTATCATGTTATTTTCTATAATGAAATGTATATAGAAATAATTTTTGTTAAGTCACTAAAGAAAAGAGGTCCTGAAGAAGATGTAGTCTGAACATTAAAAAGTTCATTAATAAAGAATGCCTTAAGAGGAAAAATATGTAAGTATAGCCACAGGTGGAGGAACTACTCTGATGAAAATAAAAATATTCATATTTGTAAAAATGTCACGGTGGGGGTGTGTGACCTCCTCTAACTTCATGAAAGAGAGACAGAATCACCATCAACATCAACAGCCCAGTGCTGATTGCTATGAGGTGGAGGTCAGACATACCTTCACCCTCCGACCCTTTTACAAGTTTTAACATGAGCCATCCCTCCCATGGCACTCTTTACTTCTCTACAGGGTTCGACAATTGGTTGAAATGGCCACACAGAACTCACAGACAGTACTCACCATTATGTGGTTTATTAGGGAAGTAACAGGTTATAATTCAGGATCAGAAATGATTCAGGATACAGTTTTTCAGTCAGGACAGCCTCTTCTAGCCATGCCCACAGGCGGGCCTCTCTCTGGCCCTCTGCCCCTTGGGCCCTTGGCCTTTTGATTCTCAGGGCTTGACCTTTCGGCCCTAAGCCCTTGGATCCCTTTGGCCTCTTGGGCAGGCCCAGCCTCTGCCCTGCTCCAGCAAGTGTTACAAAGCTCTTTAGCTCTATCAATAAGTGCCCAGAGGCACCCCATTCTGCCAATAAGCCTTGGCCCAAAGGAGCCCAGCTGTCTCATTCCATGGGTTGGCGAGCCTAGCTCTGCCAAGTGCCTGTACAAGCCTCACTTTGCCAGCAAGCCTCTTGCACAAAGATGCCCAGCTTTCTCCCCCCATGGGCCAGGAAGCCCACCACGCCATCTCCTGCTGATCTCCTAGTTCAGCTACCTCTGCTGCAGCTATTTCTCTGCCACTGCTTCTCGTTGCTTCTCACCATCTTTGGTGTTACAGCTCTCTCTCTATCTCCTGGGTCTAGGAAGTTCTCAGAGCAGGAACCCCAGGTCCAAAGACATGCTCCACTCCTAGCTCTTCTTCTTAGTGGTAGAGGGTACCTCCTTCTACTCGCTTCTCTCTCTTTTCATCTCTTGTAAGATAAAAGTTGTGACTCAAGGGTGTGACTTGAATAAGAGTGATAAGAGTGGTGACTGGAGTAAGGGTGGTGATTTGAGTCACACCGTTTAGTAAGGTGGAGACTCCAGATACATCTAGCCTAATCCTACCTCATTAACATAACAGACAACTGACTCCCAAATGAGACCATAACCACAGACATAGAGGCTATGATTTACAATACATCACAAAATGGAGGACAATTAGATCAAATCACAAAATGGAGAATGACTACATCATTACACAACTGCCAAAGCACTGAAAATCATGGCCTACTCAAGTTGACACATACCCTTAATCATTACAGTTTCCATACACCTTATTGACATAGTCTTACCCAATCATTTTGAGAAAGTAACAAAGACTATGGCTAGAAGGACCATATTAAGTAATTCACTGCACTGTAACATTATTTAAAGGTTTCTAATAAATGTACAGAGAAAGTGCCAAATGTGAAATTATTCATTGCATTACTCACAGACAACTTATTGCAGCAAAGGGATGAATAAAGTGCTATGACAGGATCAGATGTGGTTAATTTGATAAAATCTGGAGATTTAAAATACAAAAAAAGAAAATCTTTAAGATGTTTTATTATGTGATTGGAAGTAGCCATTAACGTCTTTTGAAAAAATGAGATATTTGTTTCCAGTTCTATCATGGCACAATTTTTCTAAAATTGTTAATTTAAAGTTGTGTATGTGTGTGTTTCATAAAAACAAGTATTTCAATTCTTTGACAGTTAGTAATGATGCACTTTGACAATTTAAGAAATTATCAAGTAAAAGAGTTGAACAGAAGATTTCACAGGGTAGCTCGAGAAGACAAAGTGAAGTATTATAGTGAAGTGTGCAAAATCTGCAGTTAGAGAACCAAAAAGGAAGAATATGTTCAGCATTTCTCAAGCTGAAAGAACTGAAGAAAAAATTCAAGCCTCAAGTTGCAATATTAAGGATTCTATGAGCAAAATATTGAACGATGCAGGAAGCATCAAAAGAAGATGGAAGGAATGCACAGAGTCACTGTATCAAAAAATTCGGTCGACATTCAGTGATTTCAGTAAGTAGCACATGATCAAGAACCAATGGTATTGAAGGAAGAAGTGCAAGAAGCCCTGAAGACATTGGCCAAAATACAAGACTCCAGGAATTGATAGAATACCAATTGAGATGTTTCAAAAAATGTATGCAGCACTGGAGGTGCTCATTCATCTATGTCAAGAAAATTGGAAGACAACTAGCTGGCCAACCAACTGGAAGAGATACATATTTGTGCCCATTCCAAAGAAAAGTGATCCAAGAGAATGCAGAAATTATCAAACAATATCATTAAAATCACACACAGGTAAAATTTTGCTGAAGATCATTCAAAAACGGTAGTAGCAGTAAATCAACAGGGAACTGCCAGAAATTCAAGCTGGATTCAGAACAGGATGGGGAATAAGGGATATCATTGCTGATGTCAGGTGGATCTTGGCTGAAAGCAGAAAATACCAGGAAGATGTTTACCTGTGTTTTATTGACTATGCAAAGGCATTCGACTGTGTGGATCATAACAAATTATGGATAACATTGCTAAGAATGGGAATTTCTTAATTGTTCTCATGAGGAACCTATACTTAAACCAAGGGGCAGTTGTTTGAATAGAACAAGGAGATACCGCGTGGGTTAAAATCAGGAAAATTGTATGTCAGGGTTGTAGCCTTTCACCTACTTACTCAATCCGTATGCTGAGCAAATAATCCGAGAAGCTGGACTACATGAAGAAAAAATTAGCATCAGCATTGGAGAAAGACTCATTAACAATTTGCAATATGCGGATGACACAGCATTGCTTGGGGAGAGTGAAGAGGACTTGAAGTACTTACTGATGAAGATCAAAGACCCCGGCCTTCAGTATGGATTACAAGTCAACATTAAGAAAAGAAAAATCCTTACTACTCAACCAATAAACAGCATCATGATATATGCAGAAAATATTGAAGTTTTCAAGGATTTCATCTTACTTGGATCCACAATCAATGCCCATGGAAGTAGTAGTCTAGAAATCAAATGACTTATTGCATTGGGCAAATCTGCTGCAAAAGACCTCTTTAAAGTGTTGAAAAGCAAAGATGTCACTTTGAAGACTAAGGTGTGCCTGACCCAAGCCATGGTATTTTCAATCATCTCATAGGTATGCAAAAACTGGATAAGGAATAAGTAAGACCAAAGAAGAACTGATGCCTTTGAATTATGGTGTTGGCGAGAAATACTTAATATTCCAAGGACTGCCAGAAGAATGGACAAGTCTGTCTTGGAAGAATTGCAGTCAGACTGCTCTTTGGAAGTGAGTATAGCAAGATTTTGTCTCATTTACTTTAGACATGTCATCAGGAAGGACCAAGCCCTGGAGAAGGACATCATGGTTGGTAAGGTAGAGGGTCAGTGAAAAAGAGGATGACCCTTGTGATGGTTAATGTCTGTCAACTTGGCTGGACCATGATTCTCGTGGTTTGGCAGTTATAATGTAATGTGGCAGTCATGATGTTGTGATCACTTCCATGATGAGATTGATATAATGTGATCACCTCATGATGGGATCTGCTGTGAGTAGCCAATAAGTTTAAAGGGAGTTTCCCTGGGCATGTGGCCTGCATTGAATGTAAGTGGACATTCTAGCAAGGCTGATGGGCTTTTGCTTGCTCTGGATCCTGCAGCTGGCTTGTGTTCATCTGACCTCTGGTTCTTGGACTTGAGCTAGCAGCTTACCTGTGGTCTTGCCTTATCCGCCATCATGGTATCCACACAGCATCACCTAGGAGCAAGAGACTCACTTCACAGCAAATGAAGTGCAGCAATGGGTGCATGCTCATGGAATTCACTGGTCTTACCATGTTCCCAGTCATCCTGAAAGCAGCTGGTTTGATAGAACGAAGGAATGGCCTTCTAAAGACACAATTAC
>NW_004443954.1:19159543-19161371 GCF_000243295.1 Trichechus manatus latirostris | reverse complement strand
TACATAATGGAGGTAAAGAAGAGTATGTCTGGAATGCAGGAGATCCCTTATGGTGTCTCTTAGTGCTACCATGCTCTGTGATTAAAGTCAATGGAAAACTACAGCAACCCAATTCCAACATGACTACCAATGGCCCAGACCCTTCAGGAATGAAGGTTTGGGTCACCCAACCAGGCAAAGAACCACAACCAGTCAAGGTGCTTGCTGAGGGTAAAGGGAATATGCAATGGATGGTGGAAGAAGGTCATTCTAAATACCAGTTACTACCATAGGACCCATTGCAGAAACGAGGACTGTAATTGTTATGAGTATTTCTGCTTTGTATGTGTGCATCAAATATTTTTGTTTTCTTCACTTATAAAATATAAGATGTAAAAAGGGCTAGCACATTTTTGGATGCATGTGTGTTCATTGTATCATGTTAAGCACAAGTATAAATTTATAATTTTTTTTCCAGAGATTATATATTGTTTAAGGAGATGTGTACAGGTTCCAAGTTGACAAGGGGTGGAATGTGATGGTTAAGGTTGTGTGTCAACTTGGCTGGGCCGTGATTCTCAGTGGTTTGGCAGTTGTAACATAGTTTGGCAGTTGGATGATGTTGTGATCACTTCCATGATGAGATTTGATATAACGTGATCACCTCCATGATGGGATCTGCTGTGAGTAGCCAGAGAGTTGAAAGGGAGTTTCCCTGGGTGTGTGGCCTGCATCAAATATAAGTGGACATACTGGCAAGACTGGTGGACTTTTGTTCGCTTTGGATCCTGCAGCTGGCTCCTGTTCTTATGACCTCTGGTTCTCAGGACTTGAGCTAGCAGCTTACTTGCCGTCTTGCCTGCCGATCTTGGGATTCGTGATCTTCGAAGCCTGTGAGCAAAAGCCCTGCTTTCTGACCTGTCAATCTTGGGTTAGCCACCCTTGTGGGTACGTAAATCAGGAGAAGTCTCTATCCTGACCGACGGACTTGGGACATTCCAGCCTCTACAACCGTGTGAGTTATTTCCTTGATATAAATCTCTTTCTATGTATATTTGTACACTTTACTGGTTTTGCTTCTCTAGAGAACCCAGCCTAAGACAATCTCAATGAGATGGATTGACACATTGGCTGCAACAATGAGCTTAAACATAGCAACGATTGTGAAGATGGCACAGGACTGTTTTCTGTTGTTCATAAGTTCACTGTGAGTTGGAACCAAGTCGCTGGTCCCGAATAACAACAACAATGATGTGTGGATGTCAAAAATAACAGTATCTTTTGCTTAATAGTGTCATTATGCAAATAACATAAGTAGGTGGCTTTAAAGAACAGAAATTTATTTTCTCACAACTCAGGAGGCTAGAAGTCTGAATTTAAGGCACGGCTCTCTAACGGGAGATACTTCCTTTCCTGATTCTAGTAGCTGCCAGCAACCCTTGCAGATGCATCTGTATCTGGCTTCATCTTCTGTCTCTCTTCCTCTTCTCTGTGTGAGTGTCTTTGAGCCCATTCTACTATTTTTATAACTCAGAAGTGATTAGATTTAGAACCCGTTCTACTTGGGTATGACCTAAATAACATAGCAAAGAAAATCATTTCCAAACATTGAGTCATATTTACAAGTATAGGGGCCAGGAGAATTTCAATACGTGTTTTGGGAGGGCAATATTCAATCCATAACTCTTTCTCTCTCTGCATGTATATAATTTCAAAATAAACACAATTAATTGGGCCCCTCAAAATAAAGATAATATTTTAACAATGAGAAAATAACTACTTTTCAAAAGTAATGAATGTTATGGAAAGAACATTTTAAAATCAATATTTAGAGTAATTCTATCATTAC